>NC_041392.1:637719351-637719894 GCF_002162155.2 Triticum dicoccoides | reverse complement strand
CACCTTGGGGATGGCTGCGAGGGGAGCCGGAGCGGGTGTGGAGCAGGCGTGGGGGTCGTTGGAGCGGGCGCAGGGGAGCCGGAGCGGGTATGGAGCGGGCGCGGGGGTCGTCGGAGCGGGTGTGGCGGCGGGGGAGGGAAGGAGGATCTTGCGAGGGAGAGGGAAGGGGGATCGGGCGAAGGGGTATCCAGCTAGACACTATAGCAATGGCGCACCACCCTCTGGTGCGCCATTAGTATTTTTTTTCTAATAGCAATGGCGCACCCTCCTCTGGTGCGCCATTAGTAAATTTTTTTTCTGATAGCAATGGCGCACCCTCCTCTGGTGCGCCATTAGTAACATTTTTTTCATTATTTCTTGTTGCATCTAATAATTTGTTTTTTATCAAATTTGTTATTTTAATGAGGACTAGAACAGAAGATATCATCAAATATCATCAAATTTTTTTGAAAATATCTTCAAAAAGTGGGGCAGGGTGCGGGTGTCGGCGGCGGCGGTGGAGCGGGCCGGGGGAAGGTGCGGGGTGTCGGCGGCGGCAGTGGA
>NC_041392.1:637657733-637719149 GCF_002162155.2 Triticum dicoccoides | reverse complement strand
GGCAGTGGAGCGAGGGAGGGTGCGGTGGGTCGTCGGCGGCGGTGGAGTGGGGGAGGGTGCGGGGGGTCATCGGCGGCGGTGGAGCAGGGGAAAATATTGAATATGAAAAAATATCATCAAATTTGAAAAAATATTCACGAATTCAAAAAGTGCCCATGAAATATTCATGATATCAAAAAGTGCCCGAGAAATGAAGGCTACAATTTAAATACAATCGATCTTAGCTAGCTATCTGTTCACAATCTTCTTGCCCTTCTTTTTCGCAAATGGAGTTCTTCTGTGGAACGGACGTCCTTTAGGTAGGGTGGTCCTGCTTCTTCTTGTGGTGTATGCTGCTACTTCATCGTCGTCGTCATGTTCGATCTTCGGGTCGCCGTACTTGTCGAAGTCTTTCTCATTGGCTACTCCATCCATTCCGATGATCTTCCTTTTGCCTCTCCTCGCGACAACACGACTGGGCTTTGACGGATCGATAATGAAGAAGCATTGGTCCACTTGTTAAGCCAGTACCCATGGCTCATTTTTCGCGGTGACGTTTGCGCCCGCGGTCTTGGATTTGGCTTCGGGTATAACCATGGTGGTGAAATACCGGTCTTCTTTTAGGACGCTCTTGGCCCATCTGACACGGAACATCGGGACCTTCTCTCCAGCGTAGCTCAGCTCCCAGATCTCCTCGATCCTTCCGTAGTATCTGTCCTTGTCGTTACCGGTGTAGGATTCCATCGTTACCCCGGAGTTCTGATAACCATCGCTCTTCATGTCCTTGTCCTCGGTGTAGAATATGTAGCCGTTGATATCGTACGCCTCATAGGTCATCAGGTTGTGCTCGGCGCCCTATGACAAGGCGAATATGAGTTGTTCTTCCGCAGAAGAATCCTCATGTAAAGGGTACGACAGAAGCTTCTGCTTGAACCAACGCGTAAAACATGAGTTGTGCTCTTTGAGTATATCTCCGTCCATCCTCTGTTGGCCTCGGTCATTGTACGTCTTCTCAATAAAGGTTTTGTGCTCTACCACCCAAGGATCGACCACGTCTATGTGTTGTAGCACGACTAGGTTTGCTCTTTCAAAGTTGGCGAGTCGACCCTCGAAGTCGACATGCATTTCGCGGCGACCCTCACGGTGACCCCATCCAGCGAGCCTGCCGAGGTGCCTGTTGACGGGCAGACCAACGGGGTTCTCGATGCCTAGATAATTCGTGCAGTAGGAGATGCACTCTTCGGTCAGAAAGCCCCTGGCTATACTTCCCTCTGGAGGTGACATGTTGCGAACGTATCCTTTGATGACACCATTCATCCTTTCGAACGGCATCATGCTTTGTAGGAACATCGGCCCGAGTTGGATGATATCCTCCACGATATGGACCAGCAGATGCACCATAACGTCGAAGAATGCGGGTGGGAAGTACATCTCAAGCTCGCATAGTATCACCACGATCTCTTCCTGTAGCCTTCTGAGTTTCCTCATGCCAATCGAGTTCCGAGAGATGACGTCGAAAAAGTTGCATAGGCCAAATAGCATTTCACGGACGTGCGCGTCCATGATCCCACGGATTGCAACTAGAAGTATCTGCGTCATCATCACGTGATAGTCGTGAGACTTCATCCCGCTGAACTTCTGCTTCGCTGGGTCTAGGTATCTGCTTATCTTCCCCGCGTAACCATAAGGAAGTTTTACTCCTAGGAGGCAGGTGAAAAACTGCTCGATCTCCTCCTGACTTAGAGTGAAGCACGCGGGAGGGTAGTCATTTCTGGTCTTCTTGGCCTTTTTGCCTTTGCGACGACTTTCTGTGTCCTGCTTCGCCTCATCATCATCATCATCATCATCATCATCATCATCATCATCATCATTAGCGTGAAGCTCCTGCCTGATGCCCATTGATTTCAAGTCTGCCCTTGCTTTCGGCCCATCTTTGGTCCTCTCTGGCATGTTGAGCAGGGTACCAAGCAGACTCTCACACACGTTCTTCGTGATATGCATGACATCAAGGCTGTGAGGCACACGGTGGATCTTCCAGTACGGCAAGTCCCAGAAAATAGTCCTCGTTTTCCATACCTTCAGCAGTGGCTCTGGCGCCTTTCGCTTCTTTCCCGGCTCATGCTACTTTTGCTTCTTTCCCGGCAGTGGGCAGTCTTTCCAATTTTTCAACAGCTCGTCTATTTCCTCGCCGCTCCTCGTACACGGGCGTTTTCGGGGTTCGGTTTCACCATCGAACAGATCCTTGCGTTTCCTCCACGGGTCATCGTCGCGAAGCCACCTTCGATGTCCCATGAACACGGTTTTCGAAGACCCGGGATCTCTATCTAGCTGGCGATACGTTGTGTCATCCATGCACCTTACGCATCCAGAAAATCCGTGGACTACCTGCCTAGCGAGATATCCGTAACCGAGATAGTCGTGCACCGTCGTGAGCAGTGCAGCTCTCATAGGGAAATATTCTTTCTCTGCGGCGTCCCACGTATTGGCTGGCGTTTTCCACAGCGTGTCTAGCTCCTCCTTCAGCAGCCCCAGATACAGATTGATGTCGTTCCCTGGTTGTTTCGGCCCTTCAATTAGCATACTCATGTGAATGTACTTCCTCTTCATGCACAACCAGGGGGAGGTTGTACATCCACACAAACACAGGCCAGGTGCTATGTGTGCTTCTCTGGCTGCCAAACGGATTGACTCCATCGGTGCTCGCGCCCAGCACGATGTTCCTTGTATCCTTCCCAAATTCTGGGTATTCAAAGTTCAACGCTTGCCACTGGCTCGCATCCTTAGGGTGACTCAGCATCTTGTCTTTTTTATTTATCTCTGGATCATTTCCGTCATCTTCCCGCTTCTTCTCCTCCCTATCCGCATGCCAACGCAGGAGCTTTGCTACCTTAGGGTCCGCAAAATACCGCTGCAGATGAGGAGTGATCGGAAAGTACCACACCGATTTTCAAGGAGCTTTCTTCCTCTTCTTGTATCGAGTGACGCCGCACACCGGACATATGGTAGACTCTGCGTGCTCGTCCCGATAAATGATACAATTGTTCATGCACACATGGTATTTCACGTGCGGTAAATCGAGAGGACACATGATTTTCTTCGCCTCCTCGAAACTGGTCGGGCACTTGTTCCCCTTGGGAAGACGTTCGTGCCAGAATGACATGTTCTCGTCGAAGCATGTGTCGGTCATTTTGTGTTTTACCTTCATCTCCAGAGCCATGAGCGTTACTTTCAGGCGGGTATCCTCGGGCCTGCATCCTTCATACAATGGAGTAACCGCGTCTATCTCCAGTTGATCCAGCTTGGCTTTCTCTTGGGCGGCAGCTCTTGCGTTATCCGTCTGCTTGAGAAGCAGCTCTTGAATTTGAGGGTCCTGCACCCAGCCTCCATCGTCGTCTGCTCCGGCATCTTCATCTTCATGATCATGCCCTTCGTCTTGATCTTCCTCATCATCATGTACGACATCTTCTACATGATGACTGTGTACAACATCACCGTTGTGATCATGTCCTAGAGATTCTTCGTCTTCTCGCCCGCCCTCGCCGCAGTGGTACTTGTCTTGTTGCCCTTCCTCATTTCTTGCCCGGCCCCGGCCATGGACGACTTCATAGTCATCTTCATCACCTTGCCACCGATAGCCATCCATGAAACCACGCAAGAGTAGGTGGTCCCGCACCTGCCCGGAATCTGGGTCCGCAATAAGGCTCCTCAGCTTGCATCTTTGACACGGACATCTTATCTCCGTCTCGTTCTTTTGAAGCATCTTGGCCTTCGCGGAGCTCAAAAACCTATTCATGATGCCTTCAGTCATCGTGCGGACCATGGTCGCCTGCGGGGTAGAGCAAAACGATATTTTAGAACCAAGAAAAATTTTGGCATGACCTTCCCTAAAAATAGGACAAAAAAGAATGCATAGTGCCAAAATTCTCGCCAAAACGGAAAAGAATCAAAACATTCCGGCAAAATATTGGCAACTATCGCATTTCAAATACCGGTACCTTCAAACACAAACATATATGCAACACCACAAACACATGCAACACCACAAACATACATAGATCTAGCTAGGCCACAAAAAGTGCATGTGCACGTTGTTGGAGCGAGGTAGGGAGAAAAAAAGTAGATCTACATCATGAAGATAGCTTTCCCCTTACTTACCTATCAAAAAAAGGTAATTTCACCACTTAATTTTGATGAATCTATGGTGGAAATGAGGTGAGGAGGAGGAGGCAGCCGAAAGCTTGGAGAAGGAGGTGGAGGGAATGAAGTGGGGAAAGTGAGTGGGTAGGTGTGGGGCTGTCCAAAATATCTTGTTGGGGTCCCAGGTTACTAATGACGCACCACAAGGAAATGCGCCGTTAGTAACCCTGGTTACTAATGGCGCACCTGCAGGTGGTGCGCCATTAGAAGTTTTGCAAAAAAGTAAAAAATATAAATATATATACTAATGGCGCACCGTGTAACAGTGCGCCATTACTAGTTTAAACTAGTAATGGCGCACTGTGAAACGGTGCGCCATTAGTAGTTTTGCAAAAAAAAGAATAAGAAAAAAATTACAGTAATGGCGCACTCTCTGCTTGGTGCGCCATTACTAGTTAGAACTAGTAATGGCGCATTGTCGACCTGATGCACCATTAGTATGTATGGAAAAATGGAAAAAAAAATTAATACTAGTGGCGCACCCTGTTTCTGGTGTGCCATTAGTGTCTTCCACACTAATGGCGCATCACCAATAGGTGCGCCATTAGTATATAGTAGTGGCGCACTACTTCTCTGGTGCGCCATTAGTATCAATCCTATCTATAGCCCTTTTCCTACTAGTGCTCGTGGAATCGACCAAAAATCAAGGAGGTGCAGGCGGGCCGCGGGGATTGGGGACGCGGAGTGCTAGAAGATTAGCCGACGATGGCGTCTGCTCGGGCAAAACATTTAATCCAAGACGTTCATCTGGATTGTAGATCACCGACACAGTATGGACGGTAGGATGAGTTCAGGTTTATTTAATCCGAGGGTTCTAGTTATTCCATGTACAGTTTGTTGTGTGGCTTTGGAGGAATATATATTTGCTTTTGTAATAGTAGTAGAGATAAGCATTAATTTTTCCAAGGTGCACAATTTTTTCTTTCGCCGAACGTCGGAGGGCAGTTTTCGTCTGCCTCTTGTTGGCTCTTTTAATAGTACTCCATTTTTGTATACAAGGCCACAAACTCATATTACAGGTACCAATGTAAAATTTAATACCTACTTTACAAGTCAACTTTTCTTCTTGTTTACTGCGATCATTAATAGTCTGCATGCATGCAAAGAAACTCAATGGAAAAAGTAGCTGACTATCATTATGACTACATGCATGCAAGTATTAAACAGGTTGTTAATACGAGAAAATAGCATTAACTTTGCCTCGATCATTGTTGGTGGCCTTGTATAAGTGCAAAATATATTCCATAGTGGTCTTGTATATAAAAATGGAGGGAGTAGTAGAGATACGTACGCGAATGAAATTTGAAAAAGTTCATGGGCTAAAAGTTCGGCCCGGCCGCGCGCGCTGTAGTTTTTTTTTACAAAATTCGGTCAAAGTGAAAAAAGGCTAGCTGGGCCTGGCCCATGTAGGATAGAAGGAAAAAGATAAAATGATGGGGCGCCCGATACCACTATGCTGCGCACGTGGGCGACAGGTACTTCCAGGCGCACACACCGTTTTTTAATAGAATCAGAAAAGAAAAACTGAATAACGAAAATAAAATAAAACTGTACATAGGCATATTATATATAAAAAAATTCAGAAAATATTTCCTAAGAGATGAACATATTTGCAGTGGCAAATAAATTCCACAAAAAATAAAATAAAGAAAACAGTGATACTGCTACAATACAACTTCATAAAAATCATTTTAAAAATACCAAAATAAATTCAAATTTATTTCTCTCCAATTTTCTAATGTAGGGAATCATTTTACCCTAATATCCATATATTTTATTTTTGGAGAAAAATAATTTGAATAAAATCCAAATAACTCCAAAATGAGAATAATTTCAAAAGGGACTTTCAATTTGATTCTTTTAAACTCCCAACTCATATTTCATATGATTTGAAGAAGTCATTTTATCTTCTCTCATGAAAATCATTGAGTTGCTTAAAGTTTCTGAATTGAAAAAATATTTCCAAATAAAAATTCAAATCTTTTCAAACCCCCTTACATTTATTTAAATGGAAGAAGTTATGTCATCTTCTCTCCAGGGTTTTGTGATGAAAAGAATTTGAATTCATGGAGATCAAAATGCAAAGTGAAAGTTTGGGAAAGTCCTTTTATTCCCTCTCATTTAACTTTCAAAAGTTTCAAATTTCACTCAATTGCACTCAAGCAACCACACCACAAATCAAACAATCAATCAAAACTATTTATTTAATATAACATTCCAAAATTTAGAATTTTGGGATGTTACAAACCTACCACCCTTAAAATGAATCTCTTCCTCGAGATTCGGAGAGGCTAGCAAGAAATAGGTTAGGGTTTGGGGGTCTCCTCAAAATCCATCTATTATCGCAGGAGGGGGGGTCTGGGGTGCTACCAGCCTTAGAAGCATGGTTACGGTTCCATCAAAACGCATATACTTCCTCCTTTTCGTTGACAGTGTCGATCCTCTCAGATCTTCAGTATAATTTCTTCTCTGGGACCTTCCGGTAGTGGCATAACCTTTTTCCTCAATTATTGTGTCCTTTCATCTTGGTAGGGCTCTTCTGTGACTGGGTCTTCTTAGCTGACGGGTCTGGCGCCAACACTAAACAACTATCGATATCTCATGGTGGTCAACCATTTATGGTTTCTCCTACAATAAATGGGTCTGGGTTGAACCTCACCGTATGACCTACGGTTGGCAACAGCTGCCTTGTACAAGGGAAAATTGTCATACCACTCTAAGGTTCAAACAAGGTTTTGATCGTCATCTCTCTACTATGGGCAAGTCACTCAGATTTACCATCCCATACAGCAAGGCGAATAAAAAGAGTAAGTCGGTATGGTGATCAATCCATCCCGCACCCAAATCATTACCTTGTATATGGTTTAGCAAATCTCGTATTCTAACACTCGGTCATCCTCACAAGCATTGTAGAATTTCTCTTGTCCATGAACTGGGTTTGGAAAAAATCCATTGATTCTTCAAGCCAAAGAAACATCTATCGTTCCTTCACAACTCTCAGGTTTTGCATTACTCCTATAAGATCATATGTTGATAAAGTCATATCTTCTTCCAGGTTTTCTCCTTCAGCAAGAGTGTGCTTGCTTCTTGGCAGGTCCTAGGGCCTGTGGGTTATGGCCCATCTCATCACTTGCAAACCTTGAAATCATCATCGGGCAACTGATCATTATTCCAACATCCAGCTTCCAAGCATTTCTTAAATCTATCCAATTGTACTCTCTCCCTTCCTTCTATTGGTACCAAACTAAGACGTGATTACTCAGACTCATCATGGCATTACAATTGCTCCATATTACCAACATTATACCTCCTTTATATTCCAATAGTACTTCATCCCTTCATACTCTTGGGATATCCCACATATCGAGATAAAACTCGTATTTATTTTGTCCAAATTCCACTCCGTGCAATATCATAATCCTTTCCAGAGGTCAAGTGTCCTCACAGGGGACTACCACCCTTAAAATGCACAAATCTTCCATAAACCATATTTCTCCTATCCTCGAAAATGATCAAAATCTTTCTTCATAGAGTAACTACTCATAAAATCCAAATAAGTAACAACGAGGCTAACTTTATTGATTCTCAAATTCTTACAATCTCCTGTATTTCCATTACATGCCTCAACTCAACACCTCAATATAAAAGAATTGTCCCCACTACTACTACTACTATATTTCTCACAGACTCAAATATTTAGCACAAGCCTCCTTCTCTTTGGGACAATCTCTAGCAATGCCCTACTTCATTACAACGGAAACATACTACTTCTAACAAGTCTCGAGGTTTCCTTGTGATTTCAAAACCTCCTTGGGTCCTCGGCTTCCTTCTTGGGCAACCGCTGAAGTAGTGCCCTAACTCCTTGCACCTGAAACAGGTGATATGACTCAGGTCCTTCCTAGAATCCAATCTATTTCTCTTCCTGGATTTTTCCATTCCAATCAAGGCTTCTATTTCCCGTGGGTCATACTCTACTTCCTATGTCCGGAATTATACTAGATCTCCATTCAGACAATTCTGGGAGATGTGTCCTTCTTCTCCACATGAATAGCATGACTTGGTGTAGGGTTTAATTGGGTCTGCTTTGGGTGTGTCCTCCACCTCTTCCTTCATCACTGGTTCTTCTAAAATTTCCATGAGGGATCCTTTCATTGCTTATTTCTTCAGTTGGATGGTTCTTTGAACCACAGGGTAAATGTGACACTGAGCGGGGTAGTGGGTATTCCTTCACACAAGAAAAAAGTAATCTGCCTAGTTGGGTATTCTTCATCTGGGTGACTTTCTTCACAATGAGGGCATTCATCCTTGTGTTTGCTATGGTTGTGTCCTATTTCTCCATAAAGCTTGCATGCACAAGGTATCTTCACATCATTTCCATAAGGCTTCAGCTTCTGGGACACAAGACGAGACTTTAGTAATGTCAACTTAAATTCTTCCCAAGTGGTTACTCCTTGCCATCCATTGATGGTTTGGTACATCCTCCACCAAGTAGCAGAACCTCTTTCAAAGCACTAAAGAGCATGCTGGGTCATATCCTTTCCGACTATAGGGTTATTCTTCATGTGATCTTCCCTGTTCTGAATCCATTGGTCCATCTCCAATTGACTTATTGGTCCCGAAAATTTGAGTTCATCTCCATTCATCCTATATTGGGTCCATGGTTTTGGGGTGAGATAAGAGAGATGGAGAGGGATACACATAATACAAACTATAGTTTTGAAGAGACAAATTTTATTTGTGGCTGTCAGAAAAACATCAAACAAATGACAGCTCACAATCGTCGCATCTAATGTGGGTATATAACAGGGGTTTGGTCTTCTAAATGTTAATAAATCTTTAATGTCGTCAAACTCTTCAGGTCTTGTTCATGTCTCCGATGGCTTCTTCCGATCGTGCTTGTCCTTCTCAAGTTCTTTTGCTAGATCATCTCTGTTGACGTGAAGTCTCTCATGACGTCCTTTAATATTCCTGGAGTTGCATTCCAAACTTCTAGGTTTCAACATCCTTGGCTTGAACCATGGTCCTACTGTCCTTCAGTTCCTGACAAATCTCCGGTATCTCGTGGTTTTGCTCCTCCAGCTTGGCTATTTTTAGCTTCTGGGTCCTGAGTTCTTCACGAAACACTTCCTTGTCAAATACGGCTTCCTAAAGGTCCACCCTAAACTTCTTGATGTAATACTCCAGATCCTGGTGATACACTAGCTAAGGTTAAAACTTCATCTTTTGCTGATAGGTGCTCCATTAGCCCTTTTGTCATCCAATCCTTCCGAAGAAATGCATGCTTAACTCAGCCCAGTGACAATAGCATGAGCGGGCAATAACATCATGGATGGTCATGCTTATGCCCATGTCTTTGCCATCAGCTATCTTTCCATAGTTGATATCTCCTACCTTTGGGTTTTCTTGACAAAAACTTTGAGTTTTAACGCTCCATGTTCTGGTCTTTCTCCGACACACCTTGATCTCGGGTATTGACAACTTCCGTAGTCTGACAAGTTCCGTAAGGGTAGCCTTCCTAGGTCATACCAATCTGGAAATATTCAGAGCCTTCAAATTCTCCTAGTCTTCGGAGTCTTCAACTGTTGTAGTTTCCATTATTATAATGCACGGTAAAATCCTCTTCATTCCGAAGTGGTCTTAGTTGTTCGATATCTTGTACTTCTTGGAGTGGTATCATCAGTTGAATCTTCGCGTGGTCAAAAGGGGAAATGGGTATAGTCTAACTAAAAGGGAATATTTGATAAAAGTCAGAAAAGAAGAGAGGTAAAAAATCTTTCTTGAAAATAAAGTTTTAGAGAGAAAATCTCCTAAGGGCTTGCCAGTTTCTAGGGGTCACGTCCTACAGTCAACATGTGCTCTGATATCGTCTTGTAGTGACCCGACCCAAATGGATCAAGTCTGTGTGCTTAAGTGTCATCCCTGGATCGGTATGCTGACACACATAGTACTCGAGGATTTACAATAGAGATAAATCACATGTATAAAGTAACGTAAATACTATCACCTCAATCCAAATAGCAGAAGTAACAACAAGGTTGTGGATTCCCATCAACACCAACGGCAAAGTTGAGTGTAGAAATCGTAACCCTAGCGTATCACTTACTCGTCGTAAGATTCCTGCAACATGAGACGTTGCAGCCATGTAAGTCAGTACCTGCAATTTACTGGCAATTTCACACTATAGAGCAATGCTGAATAATGGCTATCACTGCCTGCATATTTGGCTAGTGGAGGCTCTAAGTTTAACTTTTGCATAAAGCTAATTTTTCCCTACAACAAAGTAATATATTTTATTTAACTACAAAGTTGGTTTAAATTATTGAGAAGGTTCCTCCAACTCAATCCCAGAATAATAATTATAACCCAACAAATTAGTTAAATAAAGTGATGAGATCAAATCAATAATTCATGTACCAGATACTCAAGATGTCCATAACCGGGGACACGGCTAATCATGATTAGTTTGTACACTCTGCAGAGGTTCGCACACTTTTCCCCACAAGACTCGATCTCCTTCATTGAATTTCACGCACTACATGATGTTTGAGAAACGGATGATCGAGACACAGTCTTTCCGAAGCCTTAACTCTTTACTCTGGGTAGACAGTACCACCTACTTTCCCCCTACATCTGCTAGCCTACCACTGAAAGAGGTCACACAACATACTCAACTATGCCAGAGCCCATAATGGCTTGTGGCTGCACACGGAAGTTTCTAGCATGAATAATCTTATGATCCCTTTGAGCCTGGGTGGATATTCCATAGGGAGATCACACGAGTATTCCGGGATTCCCTTGGGCAAGCACTGGGTTCCCTAGGTGCCCGGGCAATCCACTGGTATCCCCAGGGTGCCCCAACCAATCCACTAAGATGTGTATTAAAGAAGCCACCTTATGTTATCCCTTAATTCATAATAACAATCACATTTGTCATGGATCACTCAAACCAAACCACGTCTACAGCATAGCAGTAATAGCATAACGTAGAAGTAACTCCCAGGGTTTGCAATAAAGACAATAGGTTCTACCTCATCAACTACTTCCCGATAGCCACACGTTATCAAATCCTAACCGTGTAGTGTTTGAGGATTGAAAACTAATGCATTAAAACTGGGTAATAGAGGGGTATGATAAAAGTGTGAACTTTCCTTGTACTGCTGATGAAGATGATTCGCACTCATAACTCTTGATAGTTGTACTCGTCACATTCCGTTCAATCTATCGTGAGCAAGCAATTGCATACATAAGCACTCATGCAAAAGAATCAAAGAAAAGACTTCGGAAAACTTTCAAAACAAACAATTAACTCTTGCAACAGAAAACAGTTTCTAACAGTACCAAAATTGGGTGGATTTGGCCTTATTAGAAAGTTTAGGTCAAGAGCTTCGATTTGCAAAAATAATCAACTAAATCGGAGTTACGAAACTCAAGTTATGATCAAAAGAAGTTTAAATATGAATCTGAACAAATTTTGAAATTTTAAAATTTCAAAAAGTTGATGTGACAGGTTCACCGGATAGGTGAAACAAGACAAAACTATAGGCGCTGGTTTCATCTAATTTGGATGAACGATAAAAAGTTATGGCTATTTGAAAAATCAGGGCCAAGCTGTTTTATGGAAGAAAAATAGCTACGGCTAAAAGAATTCTAGGTCTAATGTATAAATACAGAGACTAATTGAAAATCTAATTATTCTACCGTACTAGTCTAGAAATAATAAACTACGGAAGTATAAAAAGAAAAAAACAAAGAAAGATACCTTTATAAGGTAGAGAAAAGACAACTTCGGAGAGAGGAGACAATTTTTAGAACTCCCGTCGCAGAGGAGAAAAATATTTTTCTTTAATAAATCTAGTCAACAAAATATTGATTTAACCCGAATCGAATGATTTTTGAAGCCTCTATGAGTCTATATTTATTGGTGAAAAAAGGTTTAGCGGTCAAAGGTAGGTAATGTGGGACTAAACATATACGTACGCACATGAAATTTGAAAAAGATCATGGGCTAAAAGTGAAAAAAGACTGGCTGGGTCTGGCCCATGTAGGATAGAAAAAATAAAATAAAATGATGGGGCGCCCGATGCCACTATGCTGAGCACGTGGGCGACAGTTAGTTCCAGATACAGGCGCAGTTGTTTTAATAGAATCAGAAAATAAAAAACTGAATGACGAAACTAAAATTAATCTGTACATAGGCATATTATATATCAAATGTTCAGAAAAAGATTTCCCAAATTACGAACATATTTGCAGTGGCAAATAAATTCCACAAAAAAAAGCAAACAGTGCTACTGCTACAATAAAACCTCATAAAATCATTTTAAAAATACCAAAATAAATCCAAATTTATTTCTCCCCAATTTTCTAATGTAGGGAATCATTTTACCCTAATTTCCATATATTTTATTTTTGAAGAAAAATAATTTGAATAAAATCCAAATAACTCCAAAATGAGAATAATTTCAAAAGGGACTTTCAATTTGATTCTTTTAAACTCCCAACTCATATTTCATATGATTTGAAGAAGTCATTTTATCTTCTCACGTGAAAATCATTGAGTTGCTTAAAGTTTCTGAATTGAAAAAATATTTCCAAATAAAAATTCAAATCTTTTCAAAACCCCTTACATTTATTTAAATGGAAGAAGTCTTGTCATCTTCTCTCGAGGGTTTTGTGATGAAAAGAATTTGAATTCATGGAGATCAAAATGCAAAGTGAAAGTTTGGGAAAGTCATTTTATTCCCTCTCATTTAACTTTCAAAAGTTTCAAATTTCACTCAATTGCACTCAAGCAACCACACCACAAATCAAACAATCAATCAAAACTATTTATTCAATATAACATTCCAAAATTTAGAATTTTGGGATTTTACAAACCTACCACCCTTAAAATGAATCTCGTCCTCGAGATTCGGAGAGGCTAGCAAGAAATAGGTTAGGGTTGGGGGTGTTGGGGAACGTTGCAGAAAACAAAATTTTTCCTACGGTTTCACCAAGATCCATCTATGAGTTCATCTAGCAACGAGTATTTAGATTTCATCTACATACCTTTGTAGATCGTGAGCGGAAGCGTTTGCTAGAACGAGGATGAAGTAGTCGTACACGACGTGATCCAAATCACCGATGACAAGCGCCGAACAGATGGCACCTCCGCGTTCAACACACGTACGGAGCGGATGACGTCTCCTCCTTCTTGATCCAGCAAGGGGGAGGAGAGGTTGATGAAGATCCAGCAGCACGACGGCGTGGTGGTGGATGCAGGGCGTCACAGTAGCAGGGCTTCGCCGTGTACTACGAGACTACGAGGGAGAGAGGTATAGCGGGGAAGAGGGAGGCGCCAGGGATGCAGGGTGCGGCTGCCCTCCTCCACCCTCCCTATATATAGTCCCCTAGGGGGGGCGCCGGCCCTAGGAGATGGGATCTCCTAGGGGGGCGGCGGCCAAGGGCTGGAGTGGCCCCCAAGCCAGGTGGGGCGCCCCCCCCCCCACCCCTAGGGTTTCAACCCTAGGCGCATGGGGTGGGCCTAGTGGGGCGCACCAGCCCACTATGGGCTGGTTCCCCTCCCCACTTTGGCCCACGGGGCCCTCCGGGATGGGTGGCCCCACCCGATGGGCCCCCGGGACCCTTCCGGTGGTCCCGGTACAATACCGGTGACCCCGAAACTTGTCCTGATGGCCGAAACAGCACTTCCTATATATAATTATTTACCTCTGGACTATTCCGAAACTCCTCGTGACGTCCAGGATCTCATCCGGGACTCCGAACAACATTCGGGTTACTGCATATACATGTCTTCACAACCCTAGCGTCACCGAACTTTAAGTGTGTAGACCCTACGGGTTCGGGAGACAAGCAGACATGACCGAGACGACTCTCCGGTCAATAACCAACAACAGGATCTGGATACCCATGTTGGCTCCCACATGCTCCACGATGATCTCATCGGATGAACCACGACGTCGAGGATTCAATCAACCCCGTATGCAATTCCCTTTGTCAATCGGTATGTTACTTGCCCGAGATTCGATCGTCGGTATCCCAATACCTCGTTCAATCTCGTTACCGGCAAGTCACTTTACTTGTACTGTAATGCATGATCCCGTGACCAGACACTTGGTCACTTTGAGCTCATTATGATGATGCATTACTGAGTGGGCCCAATGATACCTCTCCGTCATACGGAGTGACAAATCCCAGTCTTGATCTGTGTCAACCCAACAGACACTTTCGGAGATACCCGTAGTCTACCTTTATAGTCACCCAGTTACGTTGTGACGTTTGGTATACCCAAAGCACTCCTACGGTATCCGGGAGTTACAGATCTCATGGTCTAAGGAAAAGATACTTGACATTGTAAAAACTCTAGCAAACGAACTATACGATCTTGTGTTATGTTTAGGATTGGGTCTTATCCATCACATCATTCTCCTAATGATGTGATCTCGTTATCAATGACATCCAATGTCCATAGTCAGGAAACCATGACTATCTATTGATCAACGGGCTAGTCAACTAGAGGCTCACTAGGGACATGTTGGTGTCTGTTATTCACACATGTACTACGATTTCCGGATAATACAATTATAGCATGAATAAAGACAATTATCATGAACAAGGAAATATAATAATAATGCTTTTATTATTGCCTCTAGGGCATATTTCCAACAGTCTCCCACTTGCACTAGAGTCAATAATCTAGTTACATTGTGATGAATCGAACACCCATGGAATTCTGGTGTTGATCATGTTTTGCTCTAGGGAGAGGTTTAGTCAACAGATCTGCTACATTCAGGTCCGTGTGTACTTTACAAATCTCTATGTCTCCATCTTGAACATTTTCACGAATGGAGTTGAAGCGACGCTTGATGTGCCTTGTCTTCTTGTGAAACCTGGGCTCCTTGGCAAGTGCAATAGCTCCAGTGTTGTCACAAAAGAGTTTGATTGGCCCCGACGCATTGGGTATGACTCCTAGGTCGGTGATGAACTCCTTCACCCATATTGCTTCATGTGCTGCCTCCGAGGCTGCCATGTACTCCGCTTCACATGTAGATCCTGCCACGACGCTTTTCTTGCAACTGCACCAGCTTACTGCCCCACCATTCAAAATATACATGTATCCAGTTTGAGACTTAGAGTCATCCAGATCTGTGTCGAAGCTAGCGTCGACGTAACCCTTTACGACGAGCTCTTCGTCACCTCCATAAACGAGAAACATTTCCTTAGTCCTTTTCAGGTACTTCAGGATATTCTTGACCGTTGTCCAGTGTTCCTTGCCGGGATTACTTTGGTACCTTCCTACCAAACTTACGGCAAGGTTTACATCAGGTCTGGTACACAGCATGGCATACATAATAGAACCTATGGCTGAGGCATAGGGGATGACGCTCATCTCTTCTATATCTTCTGCCGTGGTCGGACATTGAGCTGAGCTCAATTTCACACCTTGCAACACAGGAAAGAACCCCTTCTTAGACTGATCCATATTGAACTTCTTCAATATCTTATCAAGGTATGTGCTTTGTGAAAGACCTATGAGGCATCTCGATCTATCCCTATAGATCTTGATGCCTAATATATAAGCAGCTTCTCCAAGGTCCTTCATTGAAAAACTCTTATTCAAGTAGGCCTTGATGCTGTCCAAGAGTTCTATATCATTTCCCATCAAAAGTATGTCATCCACATATAGTATGAGAAATGCTACAGAGCTCCCACTCACTTTCTTGTAAATGCAGGCTTCTCCATAAGTCTGCGTAAACCCAAACGCTTTGATCATCTCATCAAAGAGAATATTCCAACTCCGAGATGCTTGCACCAGCCCATAAATCGAGCGTTGGAGCTTGCACACCTTGTCAGCATTCTTAGGATCGACAAAACCTTCCGGCTGCATCATATACAATTCTTCCTTAAGGAAACCATTAAGGAATGCCGTTTTGACGTCCATTTGCCATATCTCATAATCGTAGAATGCGGCAATTGCTAACATGATTCGGACGGACTTTAGCTTCGCTACCGGTGAGAAAGTCTCATCGTAGTCAACCCCTTGAACTTGTCGATAACCCTTAGCGACAAGCCGAGCTTTATAGATGGTCACATTACCATCCGCGTCAGTCTTCTTCTTAAAGATCCATTTATTTTCTATGGCTCGCCGTTCAACGGGCGAGTCAGTCAAAGTCCATACTTTGTTTTCATACATGGATCCTATCTCGGATTTCATGGCTTCTAGCCATTTGTCGGAATCCGGGCCCGCCATCGCTTCTTCATAGTTCGAAGGTTCACCGTTGTCTAACAACATTATTTCCAAGACAGGGTTGCTGTACCACTCTGGTGCGGAACGTGTCCTTGTGGACCTTCGAATTTCAGTAGGAGCTTGATCAGAAGTATCTTGATCATTATCATTAACATCCTCTCTAGTCGGAGCAGGCACCTCAGGAACATTTTCTTGAGTTGTGCCATTTTCCGGTTCAAGAGGTAATACTTCATCAAGTTCTACTTTCCTCCCACTTACTTCTTTCGAGAGAAACTCCTTCTCTAGAAAGGATCCATTCTTGGCAACAAAGACCTTGCCTTCGGATCTGAGGTAGAAGGTATACCCAATAGTTTCTTTAGGGTATCCTATGAAGACGCATTTTTCCGACTTGGGTTCGAGCTTTTCAGGTTGAAGTTTCTTGACATAAGCATCGCATCCCCAAACTTTTAGAAACGACAGCTTAGGTTTCTTCCCAAACCATAATTCATACGGTGTCGTCTCAGCGGATTTCGACGGAGCCCTATTTAAAGTGAATGCGGCAGTCTCTAAAGCATAGCCCCAAAAAGATAGCGGTAAATCGGTAAGAGACATCATAGATCGCACCATATCTAATAGAGTGCGATTACGACGTTCGGACACACCATTACGCTGAGGTGTTCCAGGCGGCGTGAGTTGTGAAACTATTCCACATTTTCTTAAGTGTGTGCCAAATTCGTGACTCAAGTATTCTCCTCCACGATCTGATCGTAGAAACTTGATTTTCCTGTCACGTTGATTCTCAACCTCACTCTGAAATTCCTTGAACTTCTCAAAGGTTTCAGACTTGTGTTTCATTAAGTAGACATATCCATATCTACTCAAGTCATCAGTGAGGGTGAGAACATAATGATAGCCACCGCGAGCCTCAACACTCATTGGACCGCACACATCAGTATGTATGATTTCCAATAAGTCGGTTGCTCGCTCCATTGTTCCTGAGAATGGAGTCTTGGTCATTTTACCCATGAGGCATGGTTCGCACGTGTCAAATGATTCATAGTCAAGAGACTCTAAAAGTCCATCTGCATGGAGCTTCTTCATGCGTTTGACACCTATGTGACCAAGGCGGCAGTGCCACAAGTATGTGGGACTATCATTATCAACCTTACATCTTTTGGTACTCACATTATGAACATGTGTAGCATTACGTTCGAGATTCATAAAGAATAAACCATTCACCATAGGAGCATGACCATAAAACATATCTCTCATATAAATGGAACAACCATTATTCTCAGATTTAAATGAGTAGCCATCTCGAATTAAACGAGATCCCGGTACAATGTTCATGCTCAAAGCTGGTACTAAATAACAATTATTGAGGTTTAAAACTAATCCCGTAGGTAAATGTAGAGGCAGCGTGCCGACGGCGATCACATCGACCTTGGAACCATTCCCGACGCGCATCGTCACCTCGTCCTTCGCCAGTCTCCGTTTATTCCGCGGCTCCTGCTTTGAGTTACAAATGTGAGCAACTGCACCGCTATCAAATACCCAAGAGCTACTACGAGTACTGGTAAGGTACACATCAATTACATGTATATCATATATACCTTTTGTTTTGCCGGCCTTCTTGTCCGCTAAGTATTTGGGGCAGTTCCGCTTCCAGTGTCCGTTTCCCTTGCAATAAAAGCACTCAGTCTCAGGCTTGGGTCCATTCTTTGGCTTCTTCCCGGCAGCTTTCTTGCCGGGCGCGGCAACTTCCTTGCCGTCCTTCTTGGTGTTCTTTTTACCCTTGCCTTTCTTGAACTTAGTGGTTTTATTGACCATCAACACTTGATGTTCCTTCTTGACTTCTACCTCCGCAGATTTCAGCATTGAAAACAACTCAGGAATGGTCTTTTCCATCCCCTGCATGTTGAAGTTCATCACAAAGCTCTTGTAGCTTGGTGGAAGCGACTGGAGGATTCTGTCAATGACCGCATCATCCGGGAGATTAACTCCCAGCAGAGTCAAGCGGTTATGCAACCCAGACATAGTGAGTATGTGCTCACTGACAGAACTATTCTCCTCCATCTTACAGCTGAAGAACTTGTCGGAGACCTCATATCTCTCGACCCGGGCATGAGCTTGGAAAACCATTTTCAGCTCTTCGAACATCTCATATGCTCCATGTCTCTCAAAACGCTTTTGGAGCCCCGGCTCTAGGCTGTAAAGCATGCCGCACTGAACGAGGGAGTAGTCATCAACACGTGTCTGCCAAGCGTTCATAACGTCTTGGTTCTGTGGGACGGGAGGGTCACCTAGCGGTGCTTGTAGGACATAATCTTTCTTGGCAGCTATGAGGATGATCCTTAGGTTCCGGACCCAGTCCGTATAGTTGCTGCCATCGTCTTTCAGCTTGGTTTTCTCTAGGAACGCGTTGAAGTTGAGGACTACGTTGGCCATTTGATCTACAAGACATATTGTAAATATTTAGACTAAGTTCATGATAATTAAGTTCATCTAATCAAATTATTCAATGAACTCCCACTTATATAGACATCCCTCTTCTAGTCATCTAAGTATAACATGATCCGAGTCAACTAGGCCGTGTCCGATCATCACGTGAGACGGACTAGTCAACATCGGTGAACATCTTCATGTTGATCGTATCTTCTATACGACTCATGCTCGACCTTTCGGTCTTCTGTGTTCTGAGGCCATGTCTGTACATGCTAGGCTCGTCAAGTCAACCTAAGTGTTTGCATGTGTAAATCTGTCTTACACCCATTGTATGTGAACGTTGGAATCCATAACACCCGATCATCACATGGTGCTTAGAAACGAACGAACTGTCGCAACGGTGCACAGTTAGGGGGAACACTTCTTGAAATTAATATGAGGGATCATCTTATTTACTACCGTCGTTCTAAGTAAACAAGATGCAAAAACATGATAAACATCACATGCAATCAAATAATAAACGTGACATGATATGTCCAATATCACATAGCTCCTTTGATCTCCATCTTGGGGCTCCATGATCATCTTGTCACCGGCTTGACACCATGATCTCCATCATCATGATCTCCATCATCGTGTCTCCATGAAGTTGCTCGCCAACTATTACTTCTACTACTATGGCTAACGCGTTTAGCAATAAAGTAAAGTAACTTACATGGCGTTTCTCAATGACACGCAGGTCATATAAAAAATTAAAGACAACTCCTATGGCTCCTGCCGGTTGTCATACTCATCGACATGCAAGTCGTGATTCCTATTACAATAGCATGAACATCTCATACATCACATATAGATCATTCATCATTCATCACAACTTTGGCCATATCATATCACAAAGCACTTGCTGCAAAAACAAGTTAGACGTCCTCTAATTGTTGTTGCAAGTTTTACGTGGCTGAAGTAGGGTTCTAGCAAGAACGTTTTCTTACCTACGTGAATGCCACAACGTGATTTTCCAACTTATATTTACCCTTCATAAGGACCCTTTTCATCGAATCCGCTCCAATTAAAGTGGGAGAGACAGACACCCGCCAGCCACCTTATGCAACTAGTGCATGTTAGTAGGTGGAACCGGTCTCACGTAAGAGTACGTGTAAGGTTGGTCCGGGCCGCTTCATCCCACAATACCGCTGAAGCAAGATAAGACTAGTAGCGGCAAGAAAGTTGACAAATCTACGCCCACAACAATTTGTGTTCTACTCGCGCAAGAAGAACTACGCATAGACCTAGCTCATGATGCCACTGTTGGGGAACGTTGCAGAAAACAAAAAATTTCCTACGGTTTCACCAAGATCCATCTATGAGTTCATCTAGCAACGAGTATTCGGATTTCATCTACATACCTTTGTAGATCGTGAGCGGAAGCGTTCGCTAGAACGAGGATGAAGTAGTCATACACGACGTGATCCAAATCACCGATGACAAGCGCCGAACGGACGGCACCTCCGCGTTCAACACACGTACGGAGCGGATGACGTCTCCTCCTTCTTGATCCAGCAAGGGGGGAGGAGAGGTTGATGAAGATCCAGCAGCACGACGGCGTGGTGGTGGATGCAGGGCATCACAGTAGCAGGGCTTTGCCGTGTACTACGAGACTACGAGGGAGAGAGGTATAGCGGGGAAGAGGGAGGTGCCAGGGATGCAGGGTGCGGCTGCCCTCCTCCCCCCTCCCTATATATAGTCCCCTAGGGGGGCGGCCCTAGGAGATGGGATCTCCTAGGGGGCGGCGGCCAAGGGCTGGAGTGGCCCCCAAGCCAGGTGGGGCGCCCCCCCCACCCCTAGGGTTTCAACCCTAGGCGCATGGGGTGGGCCTAGGGGGGCGCACCAGCCCACTATGGGCTGGTTCCCCTCCCCACTTTGGCCCACGGGGCCCTCCGGGATGGGTGGCCCCACCCGGTGGACCCCCGGGACCCTTCCGGTGGTCCCGGTACAATACCGGTGACCCCGAAACTTGTCCCGATGGCCGAAACAGCACTTCCTATATATAATTCTTTACCTCCGGACTATTCCGAAACTCCTCGTGACGTCCGGGATCTCATCCAGGACTCCGAACAGCATTCGGGTTACTGCATATACATGTCTTCACAACCCTAGCGTCACCGAACCTTAAGTGTGTAGACCCTACGGGTTCGGGAGACAAGCAGACATGACCGAGACGACTCTCCGGTCAATAACCAACAGCGGGATCTGGATACCCATGTTGGCTCCCACATGCTCCACGATGATCTCATCGGATGAACCACGATGTCGAGGATTCAATCAACCCCGTATGCAATTCCCTTTGTTAATCGGTATGTTACTTGCCCGAGATTCGATCGTCGGTATCCCAATACCTCGTTCAATCTCGTTACCGGCAAGTCACTTTACTCGTACTGTAATGTATGATCCCGTGACCAGACACTTGGTCACTTTGAGCTCATTATGATGATGCATTACCGAGTGGGCCCAATGATACCTCTCCGTCATACGGAGTGACAAATCCCAGTCTTGATCTGTGTCAACCCAACAGACACTTTCGGAGATACCCGTAGTCTACCTTTATAGTCACCCAGTTACGTTGTGACGTTTGGTATACCCAAAGCACTCCTACGGTATCCGGGAGTTACACGATCTCATGGTCTAAGGAAAAGATACTTGACATTGTAAAAACTCTAGCAAACGAACTATACGATCTTGTGCTATGTTTAGGATTGGGTCTTGTCCATCACATCATTCTCCTAATGATGTGATCTCGTTATCAATGACATCCAATGTCCATAGTCAGGAAACCATGACTATCTGTTGATCAACGGGCTAGTCAACTAGAGGCTCACTAGGGACATGTTGGTGTCTGTTATTCACACATGTACTACGATTTCCGGATAATACAATTATAGCATGAATAAAGACAATTATCATGAACAAGGAAATATAATAATAATGCTTTTATTATTGCCTCTAGGGCATATTTCCAACAGGGGGGTCTCCTCAAAATCCATCTATTGTCGCAGGAGGGGGATCTGGGGTGCTACCACCCTTAGAAGCATGGTTACGGTTCCATCAAAACTCATATACTTCCTCCTTTTCATTGACAGTGTCGATCCTCTCAGATTTTCAGGATAATTTCTTCTCTAGGACCTGCCGGTAGTGGCAAAACCTTTTTCCTCAATTCTTGTGTCCTTTCATCTTGGTAATGTTCTTCTGTGACTGGGTCTTCTTACCTGACGGGTCTGGCGCCAATACTAAACAACTATCGATATCTCATGGTGGTCAACCATTTATGGTTTCTCCTGCAGGAAATGGGTCTGGACCTCACCGTTTGACCTACGGTTAGCAACAGCTGCCTTGTACAAGGGAAAACTGTCATACCATTCTAAGGTTCAAACAAGGTTTTGATCGTCGTCTGTCTACTATGGGCAAGTCACTCAGATTTACCATCCCATACAGCAAGGCGAATAAAAAGAGTAAGTTGGTATGGTGGTCAATCCATCCCGCACCAAAATCATTACCATGTATATGGTTTAGCGAATCTCGTATTCTAACACTCGGTCATCCCTACAAGCATTGCATAATTTCTCTTGTCCACGAACTGGGTTCGGAAAAAATCCATTGATTCTGCAAGCCAAATAAATATCTATCGTTCCTTCACAACTCTCAGATTTTGCGTTACTCCAATAAGACTGTTCTGTTTTTGACAGATTCTGTTTTTCGTGTGTTGTTTGCTTATTTTGATGAATCTATGGCAAGTATCGGGGGGTATGAACAATAGAGAAGTTGGAATACAGTAGGTTTGACACCAATATAAATAAAGAATGAGTTTATTACAGTACCTTAAAGTGGTGGTTTGTTTTCTTATACTAACGGAGCTCATGAGATTTTTTTGTTGAGTTTTGTGTTGGGAAGTTTTCAAGTTTTTGGGTAAAGATTTGATGGATTTTGGAATAAGGAGTGGCAAGAGCCTAAGCTTGGGGATGTCCAAGGCACATGTCGTGGAAATATCACGTCATATGTCCTAGAGAGAGGACTTGGTCGTGGAGCCATCGCGTTGAGGTTAGCTTAAAGGGGTTAATCAGGACAAAGGACACGAGGAGTTTATACTGGTTCGGCCCCTTGTGGTGAAGGTAAAAGCCTAATCCAGTTGTATGTGGAATTGCTAGGGTTTTTATGAGCGGGGAGCAAATACGCTTGACCGGCTCTCGAATCTGTTGTTTCTTGTCCTAAGCTGTCGCCAGGTCGTCCCCTTATATAAACGGGTCGACGCCCTATGGCTTACAGAGTCCCGGCCGGCTCATATAACGTTTCCGGCTCAGTGACGTATCTTACATGCCTTACTTTACAAGTTTTACATACATGGCAGTTTATGCTTATGGGCCTTAAGCCGCCTTCGGGTCTGGGCCCGCTACTAAGCCTATCTATGAACCGTCATGCGACCTTGGGCTTTATAATCGATAAATCTTCAAGGGGATGACCCGGCCCCTCCTGGGCGGGTCATACCTAATAGTTATATCCCCAACATTAGGCCCCAGTTTGATTTGAACTTGTTCATGTCAATCTTTAAGACTTACAAAAAATCCTTCCTCCTTTTGTCTATGAAAACCTCATAACCCGCCATGACGTTACCTCCCAATATTTCCAGAAATTGTAATGACGTCATCTTCAACGGATCTTTGCCTTAAGGTCTTATCGAAAATCGAGGCACCCATCTAGCTGGATAATCTTCATTTGCTCTCCTTGTTTTTCGCACCTGCCTGTTCGACTGTCTCCTTATAAATAGGTACGACTGGTCTTCCTCATTCTCCCCCTTTCCATCATCTTCTTCCTCTCGCAACCCTTCTGCCGCTCGAGCTCCGCCGTTGTCGATAAGCACCTCATCCTCCTCAACCTCGGCCGCTGCATCAGCCTGAGTTGATCCAGAGAATGGTGGCAACCCTCCGCAGTAGATCTGCACCCGTAAGTCTCAGCCTTTCCATACCTTAGATCTGCATTAGGGTTCGTGAACTCCTCTCTGTTCTTCATATTTTGTCATAGTTCATCATAGTTCATCCTCCATGCTGTGTTGTGAACTTCTTGATCTGAAAATGGCATAAAACCAATGCGGTAGTTGTTATACCTCTACTTTCAATACCAGTAAATCCCCTTTTCTTGGAAGAAAACTTTTGTGCAAGCTCATGAACTCATCTGCACTTTCTTTTAGGTCTAGATTTATTTTTCTTTTCTGAACAGTCATTGATCCAAAGTAATATTCACAGTCTATGAAACTTGTTTACCTCAGTACTTAACCAATTTTTTGTCGCTGGCAATTTTTGAATCTCCTTAATCATGGCGGCTTACCATGCCACCTTTTTGTTTTCTTCATATACCATTAGCCCTTATTTAAGCCGCCATTAAGCATCTGTATTGCAATCATTAACCTGTAATTCCACCAATTAACTTGAACCGACAAATTACTTCCTTTTTAGCTTGTCCTTTCGCCATGTCGCCAAAGACGATGATAGTTTGCAACTGGGTCCCTTCCACAGTCACAGATGATACTCTGAAGGATTTTGTCACCATTGGGTATTTACCAGAGAAGAGCATTATGTCCTATCGCGCCCCTGACCCGGCCGAAGAAAGACCTCAGCCCAAGGATGGTGAATTCATCGTCTTTACTGACCATATGAACCGGGGTTTTTCACCGCCCGGCTCAAAATTCTTCAGAGATGTTCTGTATTTTTTCAAGCTTCATCCACAAGATCTTGGACCCAATTCCATATCAAACATCTGTAATTTCCAAGTTTCCTGTGAGGTTTATCTTCAAGAAGCACCTACTGTTGAACTCTTTAGAGAGTACTTTTACTTGAACCGCCAGAATGAATATACCAATGGCCCCAGTTTGGAACTTGGCGGGATTTTGAAAGTGCAACTATCCCTAGGTGGTTTTGGTAATTTCTAACAACATATAGCTCATTGAGATAATGCTATTTCAAGATTAATATCTCAGGAAAGCTCAATGGTTGGCCTGGCATGGATGAGAAAAGTGGACCCCTAAAAATGCTAAGGACAAAAGGATTGGCTCAAGCTCAAAGCTCAAGACTCTACATTTTCTATTTTAGTTATCCAAGATCACATTGAGTCTATAGGAAAAGCCAATACTATCAAGGAGGGATGAGGTGTTGCTTAATGAGGCTCTTGCTCAAAATTCTTAGTGATATGCTCCAAAGCCCTCAACTACTTTCTCACATCCACATATGACCTAAACCAAAAGTCAAACTCGGCCCCACCGATTCTTTCTATCCGGCGCCACCGAGTTCAGATGTCATAGCCACTGCCACAAACCCTAGGCAAATCGGTCTCACCGATAGGGATCTCGGTCTCACCGAGATGGGATTGTAATCTCTCTGTTTCCCTTCATAACGTTTCGGTCCCACCGAGATGAGCTATCGGTCCCACCAAGATTGCAATGTAAACTCTATGTTTCCCTTTCATAACATTTTGGTCTCACCAAAATGAGCGAATCGGTCCCACCGAGTTTACCTGACCAACTCTCTGGTTAGCTTATTACCAAAATCGGTCTCACCGAGTGTGTGTAATCGGTCTCAACAAGATTACGTTATGCCTAACCCTAACCATATCGGTCCTACCGAGTTGCATGTCGGTCCCACCAAAACTCCTAACGGTCACTAGCTTTGCTGAATCGGTCCGGTCGAGTTTATCAATTCGGTCCCACCGAGATTGGCAAGTTGTGTGTAACGGTTAGATTTTGTGTGGAAGTTATATATACCCCTCCACGTCCTCTTCATTCGTGGAGAGAGCCATCAGAACAAACCAGACCTCCAACTTACTTTTTCTAAGAAAGAACCACCTACACTTGTGTTGAGGCCAAGATATTCCATTCTTACCATATGAATCTTGATCTCTAGCCTTCCCCAAGTTGCTTTCCACTCAAATCCTATTTACACCAAATCCATATCATGTGTGTGAGAGAGTTGAGTGTTGGGGAGACTATCATTTGAAGCACAAGAGCAAGGAGTTCATCATCAACACACCATTTGTTACTTCTTGGAGAGTGGTGTCTCCTAGATTGGCTAGGTGTCACTTGGGAGCCTCCGACAAGATTGTGGAGTTGAACCAAGGAGTTTGTAAGGGCAAGGAGATCGCCTACTTCGTGAAGATCTACCGCTAGTGAGGCAAGTCCTTCGTGGGCGAAGGCCATGGTGGGATAGACAAGGTTGCTTCTTCGCGGACCCTTCGTGGGTGGAGCCCTCCGTGGACTCGCACAGCCATTACCCTTCGTGGGTTGAAGTCTCCATCAACGTGGATGTACGATAGCACCACCTATCTGAAACACGGCAAAAACATGTGTGTCTCCTATTGCATTTGAATCCTCCAAACCCTTCCCTTTACATTCTTGCAAGTTGCATGCTTTACTTTCCGGTGCTCATATACTCTTTGCATGCTTGCTTGAATTGTCTTAAGATTGCTTGACTTGTCCAAAGTTGCTAAAATCTGCCAAGAACTAAAATTGGGAAAAGGATAAGTTTTTATTTGGTCAAGTAGTCTAATCACCCCCCTCTAGACATACTTTCGATCCTACAGATTTCAATTCAGCGCAGACGGGATGCTGTCTTTCCTCTAGTGGTCTTGCCAAGCCATCCCAAGGATTGGAACCAAACCTGGTTCTATTGCAAAGATACGTCACTAGCTGATGAAAAACCAATGTCGGGTTATCGTGCTGAGCACCTTGACGCTAAATACTTGCTCCCTGACAAACTCTCTGCCACTGAGCGCAAGAAACTTCAACCAACCATCAAAAGGGTTCAAGCTTTACTGGGGAACGGCTTAACAGGAGTTGACTTGATCCGCTGTTGGATCGCATGGTGGATCATCCCTCTAAGCCGCCAATCTGATTTGATGTGCAACTATACCAGAGGAACAGACAATCCATTACGTCATAGCTCCCTTCGTCTGACTGAAGAAGCCATTGTTGAGATGTCAACCACTCTTGTCAATAGCAAATATGAAGACTGCAGCAAAGTAGGATTGAATCCTTTCTGCAAACTTAACCCGGCACCAGAGGTAAATCCCCTTGACTCCTTTTTCTTCAGTAGTTAAATACTTGCATGATTTTCAACTTGTTATTTGCCTACAGGCCAAATCTGACTTTTGGAAGGCCAAATATGACCATGAGGCTGCCAAAAAAGCTAGAGCCGCCGCAATAGCCGCCAAGAAAACAACCAGAAAATACAAAAGGAAACCAACTGCTTCTGATCTCCTCAAGCTGGATGACGCCTCTGAGTCGGAGGTAGCCCTTGACTCTCTTGGCCTGCTTTTTAACAACCTTATTGACACTGACTATTACCAGGATGACATGGGGGCCAGCCAGGCAGTAGAAGAAGAGGTAACTATTTCCTCTGATTCAGAACCTTTGCCAAGGCAGAAACCTCGGCGGGTAACCCGGAAAGTAAGGTTTTCACACCCCTTGGCTTATTTAGATCCTCATTTTCTTTTGAAAAAACAGCAACATGAGAGCCGCCGTCAGACCCGGACCAGTGACGACAATGAGCTGCCCTCTGGCTTACCGAAAACTCCTCAGAAACGCCACAATGAGGTTCTTTTACTTCTTAACTATGATGAACGACTCACTTTTATAAATTACTTAACAATAATTCTATTTTTCTTTATAGGAAATTGCTCGTTCCTCCTCTGGTGATTCCTCCCAAACTCAGCTACCGGCTTTCAAAACCGCCCCGGGTAAATATAATTATCCTTTCTTCCGCATCTCTATGCTTGTATCATTATATTGAATTTTTTTAAAATTCTCTTTAGTGGCCAAGCGAAGCCCAAGAAAGAAAAGGTGTCAAAGCCGGCTGAAGACCCCAAGACTGTTGAATCTGAGCAGTCGCCTCTTGTACCAGAACAGTCTGAAGCACCAGGAGATCCTGCAGTCAACATTCATCCGGTTTCTCATGAACTGCATGTTGATGACACCGCTCGTGATTTCTCAACTATTGAACAGGCAAGCTTAGTTAAGCCGCCAGAGACCCATGGCGACGATGTTTTGATTACTGGTTCCAGATTTGTTGAACCGAGGAACCCAACTGTGCTGGCCAGACACTCCGCCAAGCAGGAAGTTATGGAGAAACAAAAAGTGAGGTTTGATGTTTCTCACTATGCTCATCTGAGTATTAGTGACGTGCTATCTGGCTATCTTAGTCACGTGCATTCCAGTCATGAGTCTGAAATTGAGATGGTCAAACAACTACAACTAAAATATGAGGTATGCTCTCCGGCTTTCGTAAGCTTATATGCTCTGCCAGCCCCCAAGTCTTCTAATTATGATAAACTTGAATGATCTGTAGACTTGATATATAACTTGATGTTCTGACCTAGATTTTCCCTGAGTCCGGTTAAAAATATTTAACCGGATTTAACTGATAGCATAATTTAGCACCTGTAGTCCCCAAGGGCCGGCTTAATCATCATGAATGAGCCGATACTTAACTTCATACCTTTTCATAAGCCAGTCGAAACTGCTAATATTTTTATCCGGCTCAAGAATGAAAAACTTCTGAATACCATGCATTAGCCCCCAAGTGCCAAGCGTTGTTACCTATAAAACACTTGGGACTTTTTTTATAAGAGTCATTTCTACATTTAAGAATTGTTTTGGCAGACATTAGCCCCCAAGTGCCAAGTGGTGTTGCTTTTCAAAGTGCTTGGGACTTTAATCATTATGACCTTTATTGGAGTGTACTTTGACACATCTGTGCTTGTTTGCAGACCGCCATGGCTGACTTGGATTCTCAACTGACTGATGCAAAGACCCGGCTGGGAGCTCAAGAAATTGAGACCCAGAAAGCTGAGTCCAAAGTCCAGTTCAGCATTTCTGAAACAGAAAAACTGAAGGCAAACTTTGTAAAGGAAAAGGAGGCTTGGGCTCAAGAAAAAACTGTTCTGACTCAACGGGCGGATAAAGCTGAAGCAACTTTGGAAAAGGTTATCGCTGAGCTCATCGGTTTAAAGAACCCTGTGTCTCGGATGGTTTCTGCCATCTTTGGCAAATCTTCTTATGACTTTATTTGAAAATGAATCCTTGTCGATATAGCATAAACTGGCATTTAACCCATTGTGTAAACTACACAGGTCCCCGGAGCCGTAATCTGAGCCAAGATACTCTGGTGAAACTGAAGGCGGTTTACACACTCGTGGAACAATTATACATTGGAGTTCAGCGAACCCTTGCCACCATCTCCCCAGTAAACCAGGAGCCAAGCTTGTTGAGCGATGTTTTAAAGAAGTTGTCTGTCTTCCCTACTAGGTTTCAAGAGATTAAGCGGTCTTGCGCGAGAGTCGAAGCCTTAACTGCTCTAAGCCGCTCCAAAGCTTGGGTACCAGAGCTAGACCCGGCAGACGTAGCCAAAGGGTACCCCAGTTTTAAGGAAGACGGGACTCCTTTTGACCAAGAAGATTTTGCTGCCTGTGTGAAGCAAATTTGTCCCCATGCTAACATCCTTGGCGAAGAAACCAATGTTACTAAGTACTAGCCGGGTTTTGACTCTGGTAATAAAAAGATGGCGCCTCCTAGTTATAAAGTGATGGATTTAATTCCGCCAATTCGGGAGCACACCTTCGCCCCTGAGATTAACATGTCTGGTTTAATTGATGATGAGGCTGAATTCGTCGCCCTTCAAGGCTTTGACTGGACAAAACCCAATTTCCAAGTTGTGGATGAACCGGCAAGGGATGATGCAGAAGCGTCGAATCAGCCAAGCCAAGATGCATGACCCAGCTCTGGTGTATATTAACAACTTATCCTTCCCTGGGCTTGATATGCCTTGTAATAGGCTAATACTTAAACTCCTTGTTATGTTATGCCATCGTGCATATTTGTGCTTCTCACCTATCCGATGACATGAATGTATGTGATTCATCCCTTGTGGGTACTTTCAAATTTGCTCCTGCATATAACATAAAAAATGTGTCCTGGCGGTTTACCGCTGGACGGGTCATAATGCCCAACGACAAACTTTATCATGAATTTTAACCCAAGCTGGTTAGAATATATATACCTGGAAAATATTTCATGCCTGTAATATTTGATCACATGGTTGATTTCATCAAACGAGTGTAGTAAGGGCCATAACCCAAGACTTTGGATACTAGTATTATCATACTTTGCCGGTTTACAAACGAATACTGGGCTGGGTTAATAAACACCGGATATTGCCTTTGAGTCCTTACTGTCAACTTGTAGTCGAAAAAATCAGGCCGGGTCAATAAACACTGGATTATTAACTCATACTGGCGACTTATGGTCAAAACCAGACCGGGTCAATAAACACCGGATATTATCATATATATTTTAGAAGGCTTTATAAACTTTAATGTTTCTCAGCCGGGTATTATCAAAAGAGAAAATTTTCAAAAATATATTCAAATCAAACAACAGAAAAAAATCCAAGGCTTTCATAGGCCGCCAAGCCAAAATATCTTCTTCAATGAAACTAGCATTAGCCACTGGAAGGTACGCGCTTTCTGTGAGCCGGCACTCACAATACCGAATCGAAATTTTAACCCAGACAAGTTCATTTCTTATTGAAAGATAGACTTGTCAGGAGTACATGGGGTCAGAGTCACTATCAGACATCACAAGCCGATTTATCCAAGCTCCAAGGAAGGCGGCTTTATAGCCTGAGCTTCTCCTTGCTATCCGTAAAACCGTGCTCTCTCATAACATCCATCGTTTTAACCTTAACAAATTCAAATATGAATGTTAAGAGTTCGATGGGTCAATCAGGATTACCTGATGGAGAAGCAGCTGGCATACAGGCAGGATAACCCGGGTTTTTAGGTGAATACACCTGGCTTCCAAGCCTGGCTTTTATAGCCTATCACAAGGTTATGAACTCATTGTTCTTTAGAACAAAAGAGCCCCCTGGTGATATTGTGAGCTATGCTCAAGGGGTACCCATGTTTGAGCCATGCTTTTGCCACAGACCCTCTTTGGTCCCAAAAATTTTCTTCATGTATGTATACAGCTTATAAGCCAGGTCAGAGGGTTATTAGAATGGTGCTGTATAAAGCAAAAGCCCCCAAGTCATGGAAGACTTATTAATCAGAGATGAAAAAACGACATAGGCCCTGCTTTAGCAGGGATGCTAGCTTTATTATATTAATTGTAGTATATACATTGTCAAAATATGTACATTGGAAGAGCTGGTGGCTCAGGTATAGTAAGGCCTAAGTTGAGCATTATTCCAGGGCCAGCGGGTCTCCTCCTTCGACGTGTGTGAGTCCTTGTGGTCTCGAACATCGATAAGATAGTATGACCCGTTGTTCAGATTCTTGCTGACAACAAAGGGTCCTTCCCAAGGTGGGGATAATTTATGCATATCTGTCTGGTCTCGGATAAGCCGGAGCACCAGGTCACCTTCTTGAAAAGCTCTAGTTTTAACCCGGTGGCTGTGATAACGGCGTAAGTCTTGCTGATAAATCGCCGAACGAGCTGCTGCTATATCACGCTCCTCATCCAATAGATCCAGCGCATCTTGGCGTGCTTTTTCATTACCAACTTCAACATAAGCCGCCACACGGGGCGAGTCATGACGGATGTCACTAGGAAGAACTGCCTCTGCTCCATAAACCATGAAAAAAGGTGTGTAGCTTGTAGACCTGTTTGGGGTGGTGTTGATGCTCCATAACACGGAAGGTAACTCCTCTACCCAACAACCCGGCGTCCTCTGCAAGGGAACCATAAGTCGGGGCTTGATACCCTTCAAGATCTCCTAATTTGCTCTCTCAGCTTGACCATTAGATTGAGGGTGAGACATTGATGATACATCGAGCCGGATATGCTCTCGCTGACAAAATTCGTCCATAGCACCTTTAGAAAGATTAGTGTCATTATCTGTTATAATGCTGTGTGGAAAGCCAAAACGGAAGATCACCATCTTCATGAACTGAACTGCCATTGCTGCGTCACACTTATTGATCGACTCTGCCTCGACCCATTTAGTGAACTTGTCAACCGCCACCAATAGGTGGGTCTTCTTATCCTTGGATCTTTTGAAAGGTCCAACCATATCAAGCCCCCAGACTGCAAACGGCCAAGTAATTGGAATCATCCTCAATTCTTGAGCCGGCACATGAGCTCGTCTTGCAAATTTCTGACATCCATCACACCTACTGACAAGGTCCTCTGCATCGGCATGAGCTGTTAACCAATAGAACCCATGACGGAAAGCTTTAGCCACAAGGGATTTTGAACCAGCATGATGACCACAATCCCCTTCATGGATCTCTCGTAAGATCTCACATCCCTCTTCTGGAGAGACACAACGTTGAAACGCCCCTATAACACTGCGGTGATGCAATTCTCCATTAACAATTGTCATTGACTTAGACCGCCGAGCTATCTACCTGGCTAAAGTTTCATCCTCAGGTAACTCGCCTTGGGTCATGTAAGCCAAATAAGGAACTGTCCGATCCGGGATCACGTGCATAGCTGCCACCAACTGAGCTTCTGGGTCAGGAATGGCTAAATCCTCCTCCGTAGGTAACTTGACCGATGGGTTATGTAAGACATCAAGAAATACATTAGGTGGCACCGGCTTACGTTGAGAACCTAACTGGCTTAAGGCATCCGCCGCTTCAGTTTTCCTTCGATCAATGTGATCCACTTGATAACCCTTAAAGTGACCAGCGATGATATCCACCTCTCGTCGATAAGCTGCCATGAGTGGATCCTTAGAATCCCAAGTACCAGAGACTTGCTGAGCTACCAAGTATGAATCACCGAAGCATTTAACCCGGCTTAAATTCATTTCCTTAGCCATCCGAAGGCCATGAAGCAAAGCTTCATACTCAGCTGCATTGTTAGTACAAGGAAACATCAAACGGAGAACATAACAAAATTTATCACCTCGAGGGGAAGCAAGAATAACTCCAACCCCCGAGCCCTCCAATTACCTAGACCCATCAAAGTGAATCGTCCAATATGTGTTATCTGGCTTTTCCTCGGGCATCTGCAACCCTATCCAATCATTGATGAAATCCACCAATGCGTGAGATTTTATAGCCGTGCGAGGCACATACTTCAACCCATGAGGTCCAAGCTCAATAGCCAACTTGGCAACCCGGCCAGTTGCTTCTATGTTTTGGATGATGTCTCCCAAAGGAGCAGAACTGACCACAGTGATGGGATGACCCAAAAAATAATGCTTAAGCTTCCAGCTTGCTTAGAACACCCCATATACGAGCTTCTGCCAGTGTGGATATCTCTGTTTGGACTCAATAAGAACCTCACTGATATAATAAACCGGCCTTTGAACTGGATGCTCCTTGCTTGCCTCCTTTCACTCCACTACAATAGCCACGCTGATGGCCCGAGCATTAGCAGCCACGTAAAACAGCAATGGCTCCTTATCAATAGGGGCAGCAAGCACGGGCGGCTCAGCCAACTATTTTTTCAGATCCTCAAAAGCTTGGTTAGCAGCGTCACTCCAAACAAAATGATCTGTCTTCTTCATCATCTGATAAAGAGGTAGAGCCTTCTCACCTAGCCGGCTTACGAATCGGCTCAGAGCCGCAATACGCCCCGCCAGTCGCTGAACATCGTTGATACACGCCGGTTTAGCCAGAGAGGTAATGGCCTTGATCTTCTCCGGGTTAGCTTCAATGCCTCTGTCTGAAACCAGAAAACCCAAGAGCTGACCTGCGGGCACACCAAAAACTTGGCCGGGTTAAGCATCATCTTGTAGACCCGGAGATTGTCAAATGTCTCCTTTAAATCATCAATCAGGGTCTCTTTCTTTCTTGACTTTACTACAATGTCATCTACATAAGCATGAACATTGCGCCCAATCTAGTTATGTAAACAATTCTGCACACATCTCTGATAAGTCGCCTAGGCACTCTTGAGCCCAAAAGGCATTGATACATAGCAGAAGGCTCCAAAAGGAGTTATAAATGATGTCTACTCCTGGTCCTTAACTACCATATTGATCTAATGATAACCAGAATAAGCATCCAAAAAGCTCAAACGCTCACAACCCGTCGTAGCATCAATAATCTGATCAATACGAGAGAGAGCAAAAGGATCAGCTGGACAAGCTTTGTTTAAATCCGTGTAATCCACACACATACGCCAAGTGCCATTTTTCTTAAGCACCAGCACCGGGTTAGCCAACCACTCAGGATGAAAAACCTCAATAATAAAACCAGCCGCTAGAAGTCGGGCTACCTCTTCTCCAATAGATTTTCGCCTCTCCTCATTAAATTGGCGAAGAAATTGCCTAACCGGTTTAAATTTTGGATCAATATTAAGAGTGTGCTCAGCGAGTTCCCTCGGTACACCTGGCATTTCAGAAGGCTTCCATGAATGTCCCGGTTCTCATGGATGAACTCCCTCATGATGTTACAATCCTTCCACAGGTGCCCGACGGTCTTTCCTTCGTACCATGTCGTGGGCAGGGCTCATTCAACATTCACTCAAGATTGACACTAGACCCGCCAGCTCTTGCCGGCGGTGTGCCCTTACGACGCTGTCCATTATCCTGTGCATTGGTGTTAGCCACAAAGTCGAAACTATTATCAACCTTGCGCTTACCATTGCTTCCCGGGTTATACTGCTGACCCTTGACGTTGCCGCTTGTCTTTCCCTTCCCTGCTTTTTCGTCATTAGACTCGCGATCTTTAGTACTATCAGAGTCAGTGTATTTAACCAGGGCTGCCATGAGCGTCCCCATGTCATTGTAGTGACGCTTGAGCTGCCCTAATTTCTGTTTCAGAGGCAGAAAACGGCAATTGTTCTCCAACATCAACACCGATGAATCGGTGTTAATATGATCTGATGAATGTAAGATTGTCGAGACCCGGTGCACCCAATGGGTTGTTGACTCGCCTTCCTCTTGGACACAGGAGGCCAGATCCACAATGGACATGGGTCGTTTACATGTATCCTTAAAGTTCTGGATGAACCGGGCCTTTAACTCAGCCCATGACCCGATGGAATTAGCTGGGAGCCCCTTTAACCAAGTATGGGCCGTTCCTTCCAACATCAAAGGAAAGTATTTAGCACATGCTGCTTCACTGACATCCAACAACTCCATAGCCATCTCATAACTCTCAACCCACGCTTCAGGACTTAAATCAGCGGTGTAATTGGGCACCTTACGAGGCCCTTTGAAATCCTTGGACAGACGCTCATTCCGCAGATCTGGCGCTAAACACGGCGCCCCCAAGTTTCTAAAGGTCAGACCCAGCTCCACCGAGGTGGTTGGACGAATCGGAGTTGGTTGACGAGTCGCATACTGAGCCGCTAGCTCGGCCTCTCGACGGGCTCTTCCTTGAGCCACCACATTCTGAGCATTAGCACCACCGCCCGCCGGGTCATTACCACGCGGCGGGTTATGATTCCGTCCACTACTTGACACTGTCGGCTCATCTAAATGCCTGCTGTAGCTTCGGCTCGGGCGAGGTGTGGAATGAATCCTATCACGGCTGTAAGAATATGCTTGCTGCTGCACCAATGCTGTCTGAAGAAACTCTCTAGCCCTCCGTGTCTCAACCGCCGCTGGCGAGTCACCTTCCACAGGGATAGCCGCCAGTCAGGACACCGCGACAACCATGTTATCCAAAGGGTTGGAGTAATGACCTGGTGGCATCGACATGTGTTGTCGCGAGTTACTATTCTTTCGAGGCGGATCCATTATACGTGGCTGAGCCGGCGTTCCTGTCCTAGGCGCTTCAGCCCGGTTTATGGCTGCCGAGTTACTGTTCCCTGCCCCTGGCGTATTGAAAAGATTCCTTGCTTCAATAGGCAACGGCAGACGGCTCTGATGCCTTCTCCTCATCACTTCATTTGAGGCGCTCTGATCTAACATTAGCCGGTAAGATTTTGCTTGGACTCGTTGTGCCTGTGCATCCAAAGCAGCCCGCTCCACAGCCATCCTGGTATTTTCAGCGTTCAGCGCCTCCCTGTCCTGTGCGATATCATCACGCACTTTTGTAATCGCCGCATTATGTTGATCTTGATCCGCCGGGTTAACAACTGATGTAATCAGCACAGTCAGCTTGTCCAATAAGTCAGTTAAAACTTGAGTCGGCGGGCGCTCAGGGCCTCCTGCCCTGGCAGCCGACGCCGCTCTTGACCCGGAAACCATCTCCGCCGCTGTTGACGAGTGTTGTACAGGCTGTGTACCGGCCATGAAGATCGCAACCCGGTTCGGCGGCTCACAGGGGTCCGGAATACTGTTGCCATCGGAACAGCCCCCAAGCCGGCCGTCTTGCAACTGGTACAACGATTCTGTCTCACCAGTGGATGACCCGCCATCGGAATAGATGATGGTCTCATCACCAGATGCTAATCTGTCCTCAGATCCCTCTCCATGGATGAATCCCACAAAGGCACTTTTTATGGCCGGCCGAATCTGGGCGGGTCTCGCGCGCTGAGCTGTCTCGACCATGTCGGTGAAGATGTCCGGCTCAGGGCCTAGTTCACCGATCTTGCCGATGAAAATGTGAATTCTGCCGAAGGGGACCCGGTGCCCGTACTCTATTGAGCCGGCCTCGGGGCCCCAGCCTGCATCATTGATGTAGAGCCTGTTGCGGTGACTCTTGGTCATCCGGCCCACGGCGTATCCCTTGATCCCTTCAAAGTTGCCCTTCAAGAACTCAAAACCATCTTGCGATAGCCCCACGGTGGCGCCAACTGTCGTGGAAATATCACGCCAGATGTCCTAGAGAGAGGACTTAGTCGTGGAGCCATCGCATTGAGGTTAGCTTAAAGGGGTTAATCAGGACAAAGGACACGAGGAGTTTATACTGGTTCGGCCCATTGCGGTGAAGGTAAAAGCCTAATCCAGTTGTATGTGGAATTGCTAGGGTTTCGATAAGTGGGGATCAAATACGCTTGACCGGCTCTCGAATCTGGTGTTTCTTGTCCTAAGTTGTCGCCGGGTCGTCCCCTTATATACACGGGTCGACGCCCTGCGGCTTACAGAGTCCCAACCGGCTCATATAACGTGTACGGCTCGGTGATGTATCTTACATGCCTTACTTTACAAGTTTTACATACATGGAGGTTTATGCTTATGGGCCTTAAGCCTCCTTCGGGTCTGGGCCCGCTACTAAGCCTATCTATGAATCGTCGTGCGACCTTGGGCTTTATAATCGATAACTCTTCAGGGGGATGACCCGGCCCCTCCTGGGCGGGTCATACCTAATAGTTATATCCCCAACAGCACCCCAAGGTAAAATTCAAGGACAACCAAAAGCCTAATCTTGGGGATGCCCCAGAAGGCATCCCCTCTTCCATCTTCATCTATCCGTAACTTTACTTTAGGCTACATGATATGTGTTTTGCTTGGAGTGTCTTGTATGATTTGAGTCTTTGCTTTTTAGTTTAGTACAATCATCCTTGTTGTACACACCTTTTGGGAGAGACACGCATGAATCAAAATTTATTAGAATACTCTATGTGCTTCACTTATATCTTTTGAGCTAGATAATTTTGCTCTAGTGCTTCACTTATATATTTTTAGAGCACGGTGGTGGTTTTATTCTATATAATTTATTGATCTCTCATGCTTCACTTATATTATTTTGAGAGTATTTTAGAATAGCATGGTAATTTGCTTTGGTTATGAAATTAGTCCTAATATGATAGGCATCCAAGATAGGTATAATAAAAACTTTCATATAGAGTGCATTGAATACTATGAGAAGTTTGATACTTGATGATTGTTTTAAGATATGAAGATGGTGATATTAGAGTCATGCTAGTTGAGTATTTGTGAATTTGAGAAATACTTGTGTTGAGGTTTGCAAGTCCCGTAGCATGCACGTATGGTAGCCGTTGTGTAACAAATTAGAAGCATGAGGTGTTTCTTTGATTGTCCTCCTTATGAGTAGCGGTCGAGGACGAGCGATGGTCTTTTCCTACCAATCTATCCCCCTAGGAGCATGCGCGTAGTGCTTGGTTTTGATGACTTGTAGATTTTTGCAATAAGTATGTGAGTTCTTTATGACTAATGCTGAGTCCATGGATTATACGCACTCTCACCCTTCCATCATTGCTAGCCTCTTCGGTACCGTGCATTGCCCTTTCTCACCTCAAGAGTTGGTGCAAACTTTGCCGGTGCATCCAAACCCCGTGATATGATATGCTCTATCACACATAAGCCTCCTTATATCTTCCTCAAAACAGCCACCATACCTACCTATTATGGCATTTCTATAGCCATTCTGAGATATATTGTCATGCAACTTTCCACCGTTATGTTTATTATGACACGCTTCATCATTGTCATATTGCCTTGCATGATCATGTAGTTGACATCGTATTTGTGGCAAAGCCATCGCTCATAATTTTTTATACATGTCACTCTTGAATCATTGCACATCCCGGTACACCTCCAGAGGCATTCATATAGAGTCATATTTTGTTCTAGTATCGAGTTGTAATTTTTGAGTTGTAAATAAATAGAAGTGTGATGATCATCATTATTAGAGCATTGTCCCATGTGAGGAAATATAAAAAGAGAGAAAGGCCAAATAAAAAAGAGAAGGCCCCAAAAAATGAGATACTGGTTCGTCGCGGCACTTCATCGCGGGCCGCCGGATTTGGCTTTTCCGGCCGCCAGTTACTACCCCAAGAGATGGAGTGGTCGGGGAGCCTCTCCCGTAGCCCAGGCAAGGGCACATCGCCGCATGCAGGTACTGGTTCGTCCGCCCGCCGCCGTCGAAGGTTTGCGGGCATGGATTCATCCGGCCGTCCATCGGGCTCAGCGCTCGCGCAACATCTTTGTGGCTTGCCGATGCCGCTCATAGAGTGTGATGACTGCACGTGGAAAGTGTTGCGGCTCACTTCGGGCACGCCGAAGCACCCCGGATGGGTGTTCTTCAAATGAAAAACAACGGGGTACGTGCACTTGTGGTAGCTCGTTTCATAGCTCATTCTTTAGTTCAATTGCGGTAGCTCACTTCGAGCTTGCTCATTCTTTTGCGTCGGACAATGGATGCTCATTTTGGTTTTGGGAAGGCCAATACATTGATTTGTTGATAGAAAGAAACTTAATAGATGTTGGTGCACTCCTTAGTACAATCGAAGGCAATGATGTGGTTGCATGGGCAACTAGAGGGGAAGCAACGTCTACTTCTTTCGAACCAAAGATGAAGAAAGAAGAATGCAAAATCAAGGATCCACAGATCAACAACGAATGCATGGAGAAGACATTAGTCCAACTAGTGGGAGCGGTTATGGAAGTTGGAAATCTTCTGAAATGCATACTTGTGGTTCTTGTTTTCTTTGGTTTTGCTATTCTAGCAAAGATTTGGTGATGTCTTTTGTATCTAATGTTGTTGCAAAAGCAAAGAAATGCATTATGCCATATCAATTTAAGTTGCAAATCTAAGTTTTGCGGGTCGGGAGGAGCTGCGCCAGATCAGACCCCGCATAATGGACCCGTAAAAAAGGATATTCTGGGAATTTCTTTTTTTACGGGTCCATTATGCGGGGTCTGCAACTGTGGCCGTCCTCGCCGGCCTGCAAAGGTGTTTTTGCGCGAACTGCAAACACATTTTGCGGGCCGGGAGGATGCGGGGTCTGCTAGAGTTGCTCTAATAATCATATCATGCATGCTGATACTACTTGGAAACTAAGAAGAACGCTATAGCAAAATAATACCACCATCAGCCATTACTTGGACATCAGCTGTGCATAGCCAAAAGCTAGTCATCGACTACTTAGAAACTAGTGTTTTGCAACCAAAAATATCCAACAATATGGAAGACCACCAACCAATCTTACTCAGAAAGGGCTAGAGTTATGTAACGCCCACGATGCAACTATATCTCCCACGTGTCGAGGCACGACTTAGAGGCATAACCGCATGGTGGTTTTGTCGCAAGAGGGGTAATCTTCACACAATCCCATGTACTGAATAAGAAAGGGATAAAGAGTTGGCTTACAATCGCCACTTCACACAAATAACAAGTAAACATACATCATCCAGAGTACAATCAAGGTCCGACTATGGAACCAAAATAAAAGAAGACAACCCCAAATGCCAGATCCCCGATCGTCCGAACTAGGATCCACTACTGATCATCAGGAAACGAAATATAGTAATGACCAAGGTCCTCGTCGAACTCCCACTTGAGTTCGGTAGAATCACATGCACTGGTATCATCGGCACCTGCAACTGTTTGGAAGTATCCGTGAGTCACAAGGACTCAGCAATCTCACACCCGCGAGATCAAGACTATTTAAGTTTATGGGTATGATAAGGTAAAGAGGTGGAGGTGCAGCAAGCGCTAAGCAATTATGGTGGCTAACATACGCAAATAAGAGTAAGATGAGAAGCTACGCAATGGTCGTGAAGCTAGAAGTGATCAAGAAGTGATCCTGAAACTACTTACGCACAAACATAACCCAAGATCGTGTTCACTTCCCAGACTTCACCGAAAAGAGACCATCATGGCTACACACGCGGTTGATTCATTTTAATTAAGTCAATTATCAAGTTATCTACAACCGGATATTAACAAATTCCCATCTGCCACATAACTGCGGGCACGGCTCTCGAAAGTTTATACCCTGCAGGGGTGTCCCAACTTAGCCCATCACAAGCTCTCATGGTCAATGAAGGATATTCCTTCTACCGGAAAGGCCCAATCAGTCTCGGAATCCCGGTTACAAGACATTTCGACAATGGTAAAAAAAGACCAGCAAAGCCACCCGATGTGCCGACAAATCCCGATAGGAGTCGCAAGTATCTCGTTCTCAGGGCACACTAGATGGGACAAGCTACGAGTAAAACCAACCTTGAAGTTTCCTCGAGGTGGCCCCGCAGGCTGCCCGTTTCGGACCAACACTTAGAGAAGCACTGGCCCGGGGGGTTAAAATAAAGATGACCCTCGGGTTAGCAACTCCTAAGGTAAAAATATAGGTGGCGGTGAGGCAAATGTTAGAACCAAGGTTGGGCCTTGCTGGAGGAGTTTTATTCAAAGCGAACTGTCAAGGAGGCCCCATAACCCCAAGCGCGTAAGGGACGCAAAATCAAGGAACATAACACCGGTATGACGAAAACTAGGGCGGCAAGAGTGGAACAAAACACTAGGAAAAAGGCCGAGCCTTCCACCCTTTACCAAGTATATAGATGCATTAATTAAATAAGAGATATAGTGATATCCCAACATATCCATGTTCCAACATGGAACAAACTTCTGTTGGGGAACGCAGTAATTTCAAAAAAATTCCTACGCACACGCAAGATCATGGTAATGCATAGCAACGAGAGGGGAGAGTGTTGTCTATGTACCCTCGTAGACCGAAGCGGAAGCGTTGACGCAACATAGAGGAAGTAGTCGTACCTCTTCCCGATCCGACCGATCCAAGCACCGTTACTCCGGCACCTCCGAGTTCTTGGCACACATTCAGCTCGATGACGATCCTCGGGCTCCGATCCAGCAAAGCTTCGAGGATGAGTTCCGTCAGCACAACGGCGTGGTGACGATGATGATGTTCTACCGACGCAGGGCTTCGCCTAAGAACTACAACGATATGATCGAGGTGGAATATGGTGGCAGGGGGCACCGCACACGGCTAAGGAACGATCACGTGGATCAACTTGTGTGTCTAGGGGTGCCCCCCTGCCCCCGTATATAAAGGAGCAAGGGGAGGAGGCCGGCCGGCCAGGTGTGGCGCGCCAAGGAGGAGTCCTCCTCCTAGTAGGAGTAGGACTCCTACTAGGAGGCGGAAAGAGGTGGAGAGGCAGAAGGAAAGGGGGGGCGCCGCCCCCCTCCCCTAGTCCAATTCAGACCAGGGAGGAGGTGGTGCGCAGCCCACCTCTGGCAGCCCCTCTCTCTCCACTAAAGCCCATATGGCCCATTACTTCTCCCGGGGGGGTTCCGGTAACCCTCCGGCTCTCCGGTTTTCTCCGAAATCACCCGGAACACTTCCGGTGTCCGAATATAGCCGTCCAATATATCAATCTTTATGTCTCGACCATTTCGAGACTTCTCGTCATGTCCGTGATCATATCCGGGACTCCGAACTAACTTCAGTACATCTCATAATAACTGTCATCGTAACATTAAGCGTGTGGACCCTATGGTTCGAGAACAATGTAGACATGACTGAGATAGATCTCCGGTCAATAACCAATAGCGGGACCTGGATGCCCATATTGGCTCCTACATATTCTACGAAGATCTTTATCGGTCAGACCGCATAACAACATACGTTGTTCCCTTTGTCATCGGTATGTTACTTGCAATACCTAGTTCAATCTCGTTACTGGCAAGTCTCTTTACTCGTTCCGTAATACATCATCCTGTAACTAACTTATTAGTTGCAATGCTTGCAAGGTTTTATGTGATGTGCATTACCGAGAGGGCCCAAAGATACCTCTCCGACAATCGGAGTGACAAATCCTAATCTCGAAATACGCCAACCCAACATCTACCTTTGGAGACACCTGTAGAGCTCCTTTATAATCACCCAGTTACATTGTGACATTTGGTAGCACACAAAGTGTTCCTCCGGTAAACGGGAGTTGCATAATCTCATAGTCATAGGAACATGTATAAGTCATGAAGAAAGCAATAGCAACATACTAAACGATCGGGTGCTAAGCTAATGGAATGGGTCATGTCAATCAGATCATTCACCTAATGATGTGATCTCGTTAATCAAATAACAACTCTTTGTTCATGGTCAGGAAACATAACCATCTTTCATTAACGAGCTAGTCAAGTAGAGGCATACTAGTGACACTAAGTTTGTCTATGTATTCACACATGTATTATGTTTCCAGTTAATACAATTCTAGCATGAATAATAAACATTTATCATGATATAAGGAAATAAATAATAACTTTATTATTGCCTCTAGGGCATATTTCCTTCAGTCTCCCACTTGCACTAGAGTCAATAATCTAGATTACACAGTAATGATTCTAACACCCATGGAGTCTTGGTGTTGATCATGTTTTGCTCGTGGAAGAGGCTTAGTCAACGGGTCTGCCACATTCAGATCCGTATGTATCTTGCAAATCTCTATGTCTCCCACCTAGACTAGATCCCGGATGGAATTGAAGCGTCTCTTGATGTGCTTGGTTCTCTTGTGAAATTTGGATTCCTTTGCCAAGGCAATTGCACCAGTATTGTCACAAAAGATTTTCATTGGACCCGATGCACTAGGTATGACACCTAGATCGGATATGAACTCCTTCATCCAGACTCCTTCATTTGCTGCTTCCGAAGCAGCTATGTACTCTGCTTCACATGTAGATCCCGCTATGACGCTTTGTTTAGAACTGCACCAACTGACAGCTCCACCGTTTAATGTAAACACGTATCCGGTTTGTGATTTAGAATCGTCCGGATCAGTGTCAAAGCTTGCATCAACGTAACCTTTTACGGTGAGCTCTTTGTCACCTCCATATACGAGAAACATATCCTTAGTCCTTTTCAGGTATTTCAGGATGTTCTTGACCGCTGTCCAGTGATCCACTCCTGGATTACTTTGGTACCTCCCTCCTAAGCTTATAGCAAGGCACACATCAGGTCTGGTACACAGCATTGCATACATGATAGAGCCTATGGCTGAAGCATAGGGAACATCTTTCATTTTCTCTCTATCTTCTGCAGTAGTCGGGCATTGAGTCTGACTCAACTTCACACCTTGTAACACAGGCAAGAACCCTTTCTTCGCCTGGTCCATTTTGAACTTTTTCAAAATCTTGTCAAGGTATGTGCTTTGTGAAAGTCCAATTAAGCATCTTGATCTATCTCTATAGATCTTTATGCCTAATATGTAAGCAGCTTCACCGAGGTCCTTCATTGAAAAACTCTTATTCAAGTACCCCTTTATGCTATCCAGAAATTCTATATCATTTCCGATCAATAATATGTCATCCACATATAATATCAGAAATGCTACAGAGCTCCCACTGACTTTCTTGTAAATACAGGCTCCTCCGAAAGTCTGTATAAACCCAAATGCTTTGATCACACTATCAAAACATTTATTCCAACTCCGAGAGGCTTGCACCAGTCCATAAATGGATCGCTGGAGCTTGCACACTTTGTTAGCCCCCTTTGGATCGACAAAACCTTCCGGTTGTATCATATACAACTCTTCTTCTAGAAATCCATTCAGGAATGCAGTTTTGACATCCATTTGCCAAATTTCATAATTATAAAATGCGGCAATTGCTAACATGATTCGGACAGACTTAAGCATCGCTACGGGTGAGAAGGTCTCATCGTAGTCAACCTCTTGAACTTGTCGAAAACCTTTTGCGACAAGTCGAGCTTTGTAGACAGTAATATTACCGTCAGCGTCGGTCTTCTTCTTAAAGATCCATTTATTCTCAATTGCTTGCCGATCATTGGGAAAGTCAACCAAAGTCCATACTTTGTTCTCATACATGGATCCCATCTCAGATTTCATGGCTTCAAGCCACTTTGCGGAATCTGGGCTCACCATCGCTTCTTCATAGTTCGTAGGTTCATCATGATCTAGTAGCATGACTTCCAGAACTGGATTACCGTACCACTCTGGCGCGGATCTCACTCTGGTTGATCTACGAGGTTCAGTAGTATCTTGTTCTGAAGTTTCATGATCATTATCATTAACTTCCTCACTTATTGGTGTAGGTGTCGCAGAAACAGTTTTCTGTGATGTACTACTTTCCAATAAAGGAGCAGGTACAGTTACCTCGTCAAGTTCTACTTTCCTCCCACTCACTTCTTTCGAGAGAAACTCCTTCTCCAGAAAGTTTCCGAATTTAGCAACAAAAGTCTTGCCTTCGGATCTGTGATAGAAGGTGTATCCAATAGTTTCCTTTGGATATCCTATGAAGACACATTTCTCCGATTTGGGTTTGAGCTTATCAGGTTAAAGCTTTTTCACATAAGCATCGCAGCCCCAAACTTTCAGAAACAACAACTTTGGTTTCTTGCCAAACCACAGTTCATAAGGCGTCGTCTCAACGGATTTTGATGGTGCCCTATTTAACGTGAATGCGGCCGTCTCTAGAGCGTATCCCCAAAACAATAGCGGTAATTCAGTAAGAGACATCATAGATCGCACCATATCTAGTAAAGTACGATTACGATGTTCGGACACACCATTACGCTGTGGTGTTCCGGGTGGCGTGAGTTGCGAAACTATTCCACAATTTTTCAAATGTACACCAAACTCGTAACTCAAATATTCTCCTCCACGATCAGATCATAGAAACTTTATTTTCTTGTTACGATGATTTTCAACTTCACTCTGAAATTCTTTGAACTTTTCAAATGTTTCAGACTTATGTTTCATTAAGTAGATATACCCATATCTGCTTAAGTCATCTGTGAAGGTGAGAAAATAACGATATCCGCCACGAGCCTCAACATTCATCGGACCACATACATCTGTATGTATGATTTCCAACGGGATCTGTTGCTCTCTCCATAGTACCGGAGAATGGTGTTTTAGTCATCTTGCCCATGAGGCATGGTTCGCAAGTACCAAGTGATTCATAATCAAGTGGCTCCAAAAGTCCATCAGTATAGAGTTTCTTCATGCGCTTTACACCGATATGACCTAAACGGCAGTGCCACAAATAAGTTGCACCATCATTATCAACTCTGCATCTTTTGGCTTCTACATTATTAATATGTGTATCACTACTATCGAGATTCAACAAGAATAGACCACTCTTCAAGGGTGCATGACCATAAAAGATATTACTCATATAAATAGAACAACCATTATTCTCTGATTTAAATGAATAACCGTCTCGCATTAAACAAGATCCAGATATAATGTTCATGCTCAACGCTGGCACCAAATAACAATTATTTAGGTCTAATACTAATCCCGAAGGTAGATGTAGAGGTAGCGTGCTGACCGCGATCACATCGACTTTGGAACCGTTTCCCACGCGCATCGTCACCTCGTCCTTAGCCAATCTTCGCTTAATTCGTAGTCCCTGTTTCGAGTTGCAAATATTAGCAACAGAACCAGTATCAAATACCCAGGTGCTACTGCGAGCATTAGTAAGGTACACATCAATAACATGTATATCACATATACCTTTGTTCACCTTGCCATCCTTCTTATCCGCCAAATACTTGGGGAAGTTCCGCTTCCAGTGACCAGTCTGCTTGTAGTAGAAGCACACAGTTTCAGGCTTAGGTCCAGACTTGGGTTTCTTCTCTTGAGCAGCAACTTGCTTGCCGTTCTTCTTGAAGTTCCCCTTCTTCTTCCCTTTGCCCTTTTTCTTGAAACTAGTGGTCTTGTTGACCATCAACACTTGATGCTCCTTTTTGATTTCTACCTCCGCGGCTTTTAGCATTGCGAAGAGCTCGGGAATAGTCTTGTTCATCCCTTGCATATTATAGTTCATCACAAAGCTCTTGTAGCTTGGTGGCAGTGATTGGAGAATTCTGTCAATGATGCAATCATCTGGAAGATTAACTCCCAATTGAATCAAGTGATTATTATACCCAGACATTTTGAGTATATGCTCACTGACAGAACTGTTCTCCTCCATCTTGCAGCTATAGAACTTATTGGAGACTTCATATCTCTCAATCCGGGCATTTGCTTGAAATATTAACTTCAACTCCTGGAACATCATATTACTGAAGAACTCCCACTTAGACAGACATCCCTCTAATCCTCTAAGTGATCACGTGATCCAAATCAACTAAACCATGTCCGATCATCACGTGAGATGGAGTAGTTTCATTGGTGAACATCGCTATGTTGATCATATCTACTATATGATTCACGCTCGACCTTTCGGTCTCTGTGTTCCGAGGCCATATCTGTATATGCTTGGCTCGTCAAGTATAACCTGAGTATTCCGCGTGTGCAACTGTTTTGCACCCGTTGTATTTGAACGTAGAGCCTATCACACCCGATCATCACGTGGTGTCTCAGCACGAAGAACTTTCGCAACGGTGCATACTCAGGGAGAACACTTCTTGATAATTAGTGAGAGATCATCTTATAATGCTACCGTCAATCAAAGCAAGATAAGATGCATAAAAGATAAACATCACATGCAATCAATATAAGTGATATGATATGGCCATCATCATCTTGTGCCTGTGATCTCCATCTCCGAAGCACCGTTATGATCACCATTGTCACCGGCGCGACACCTTGATCTCCATCGTAGCATCATTGTCGTCTCGCCAATCTCATGCTTCCACGACTATCGCTACCGCTTAGTGATAAAGTAAAGCATTACATCGCGGTTGCATTGCATACAATAAAGCGACAACCATATGGCTCCTGCCAGTTGCCGATAACTCGGTTACAAAACATGATCATCTCATACAATAAAATTCAGCATCATGTCTTGACCATATCACATCACAACATGCCCTGCAAAAACAAGTTAGACGTCCTCTACTTTGTTGTTGCAAGTTTTACGTGGCTGCTATGGGCTTAAGCAAGAACCAATCTCACCTACGCATCAAAACCACAACGATAGTTTGTCAATTTGACTCCGTTTTAACCTTCGCAAGGACCGGGCGTAGCCACACTCGGTTCAACTAAAGTTGGAGAAACAGTCACCCGCAAGCCATTTATGTGCAAAGCACGTCGGGGGAACCGGTCTCGCATAAGCGTACGCATAATGTCGGTCCGGGCCGCTTCATCCAACAATACCGCCGAACCAGAGTATGACATGCTGGTAGGCAGTATGACTTATATCGCCCACAACTCACTTGTGTTCTACTCGTGCATATAACATCAAACCATAAAACCTAGGCTCGAATGCCACTATTGGGGAACGCAGTAATTTCAAAAAAATTCCTACGCACACGCAAGATCATGGTAATGCATAGCAACGAGAGAGGAGGGTGTTGTCTACGTACCCTCGTAGATCGAAGCGGAAGCATTGACGCAACATAGAGGAAGTAGTCGTACGTCTTCCCGATCCAACCGATCCAAGCACCGTTACTCCGGCACCTCCGAGTTCTTGGCACACATTCAGCTCGATGACGATCCTCGGGCTCCGATCCAGCAAAGCTTTGAGGATGAGTTCCGTCAGCACAACGGCGTGGTGACGATGATGATGTTCTACCGACGCAGGGCTTCGCCTAAGCACTACAACGATATGATCGAGGTGGAATATGGTGGCAGGGGGCACCGCACACGGCTAAGGAACGATCACGTGGATCAACTTGTGTGTCTAGGGGTGCCCCCCTGCCCCCGTATATAAAGGAGCAAGGGGAGGAGGCTGGCCGGCCAGGTGTGGCGCGCCAAGGAGCAGTCCTCCTCCTAGTAGGAGTAGGACTCCTGCTAGGAGGGGGAAAGAGGTGGAGAGGGAGAAGGAAAGGGGGGGCGCCGCCCCCCTCCCCTAGTCCAATTCGGACCAGGGAGGAGGTGGCGCGCGGCCCACCTCTAGCTGCCCCTCTCTCTCTCCACTAAAGCCCATATGGCCCATTACTTCTCCCGGGGGGGTTCCGGTAACCCTCCGGCTCTCCGGTTTTCTCCGAAATCACCCGGAACACTTCCGGTGTCCGAATATAGCCGCCCAATATATCAATCTTTATGTCTTGACCATTTCGAGACTTCTCGTCATGTCCGTGATCATATCCGGGACTCCGAACTAACTTCGGTACATCTCATAATAACTGTCATCGTAATGTTAAGCGTGCGGACCCTACGGTTCGAGAACAATGTAGACATGACTGAGACAGATCTCTGGTCAATAACCAATAGCGGGACCTGGATGCCCATATTGGCTCCTACATATTCTACGAAGATCTTTATCGGTCAGACCGCATAACAACATACGTTGTTCCCTTTGTCATCGGTATGTTACTTGCCCGAGATTCGATCGTCGGTATCCAATACCTAGTTCAATCTCGTTACCGGCAAGTCTCTTTACTCGTTTCGTAATACATCATCCTGTAACTAACTTATTAGTTGCAATGCTTCCAAGGCTTTATGTGATGTGCATTACCGAGAGGGCCCAGAGATACCTCTCCGACAATCGGAGTGACAAATCCTAATCTCGAAATACGCCAACCCAACATATACCTTTGGAGACACCTGTAGAGCTCCTTTATAATCACCCAGTTACGTTGTGACGTTTGGTAGCACACAAAGTGTTCCTCCGGTAAACGGGAGTTGCATAATCTCATAGTCATAGGAACATGTATAAGTCATGAAGAAAGCAATAGCAACATACTAAACGATCGGGTGCTAAGCTAATGGAATGGGTCATGTCAATCAGATCATTCACCTAATGATGTGATCTCGTTAATCAAATAACAACTCTTTGTTCATGGTCAGGAAACATAACCATCTTTGATTAACGAGCTAGTCAAGTAGAGGCATACTAGTGACACTAAGTTTGTCTATGTATTCACACATGTATTATGTTTCCGGTTAATACAATTCTAGCATGAATAATAAACATTTATCATGATATAAGGAAATAAATAATAACTTTATTATTGCCTCTAGGACATATTTCCTTCAACTTCAACTACACCTGCAACTAGCAATGCTATAAGAGGGGCTGAGCAAAAGCGGTAACATAGCCAAACAACGGTTTGCTAGCAAGGTGGGTTAGAGGCTTGACATGGAAATAGGGGAGGCATGATAAACAAGTGGTAGTTAGCGGGACATAGCGATAGAACGAACAACTAGCAAGCAAAGATTGAAGTGATATCGAGGGTATGGTCATCTTGCCTGCAATGTACTCAGAATTGCCGAATGCTTGATCCTCGTTAGCGTACTCAATAGGTTCCTCGTTCACGTAGTCGTCTCCCGGCTCTACCCAAAGCAAGAACACAAGCAACGAAACAACAATCAATCACGGTGCAATGCACAAGCACATGATGCAAAACATGGCATGATATGCAAGATATGATATGAGGTGCATATGCGTGCTTCGGAAGGGAAAGAATGATCAAGGAATCAACTTGGCAAACCAAGTATGTCGCTGGAAAGATGAGGTGATTTCGGTCGAAATCGATATAAGCATCACCGGAAATGGATCCACGGTTTGCAAATGACAAGCAATACAAGGATGATGCAAATCTACGATTAACAACATGATAGCACTTAGAATGCAACAAGAAACTAAGCTACTGCACTCCAACATAGCAAAAAACGTATATGGCAATGATGCACAAGAGATGCTTGACAAAACATGAACACTAAGCTACGGCTAAATCACAATAGAAAAGGTTCAAACAAGCATGGCAAAAGCGCAAAAGATATCAGCTTCCCAGACTTGGTGAAAATACTAACATGTCAAAAACAACATCAGGAAGCAATGCTTAGAACCAGCAAACAACATGCTGCAGGAACATAACATGGTAAACAAAGGCATGGAATGCTTCTACTAAATGCACTTAACAAAAATCCCTTAGTGAACATGAACCAAAAAGGCACAGAAGATATGATGACACCCATGTAAACATAGCAAGTTTTATAAGCAGATTCAGACTTGGTGGAATTTTCGGACATGGCAGAAGCATATTTATGATAGCAACTTTGCAAGCTCATGCCACTCACAACAAGGCATTACATGACAACACAAGCATACCAACAGTGAGAAGACATATATATGAAGCTAAACATGGCAAGAGCAAGTTCATATGATGCATGGATCACTAACAAAACACATGGCAAAAGTGAATCTCATGTTAACAATCTGCCATGAATAAAATATAGCAAAAGTAGAGCATGGTAATGACAATCTAGAGCACTCCATAATTGCAACCAGAGGCATGAATGGATAGAGCAAAACCACATGTTCAAAACATCCTTACTGAAGTATCTCAAAATAAGCATGGATCTCATGGTAGCAACAAGTTTACATGGCATCAAAATAACATCAGGAAAAGGACTTAGCAAAATCCTAAGTGCCTGAAAACAGTAACATCACGGAGCCTAATTTGCATGCTTGTGCTAGTCACCACATGGATCCTAAAAATACAAGACTCACACCTCTCTAAATATGGCATTATGTAGTTCAAAACACATGTAGACATCATGCTCATAGGGTGCACACACAAAATGCAACAAAAATGACAAAACTCCATGTTTTGTTAAGAACTAGCAGTTAACATTTTATAGCACAATTGCAACGAGGATAATGGCATCAATATGGACAGAAACATGCATGCAAATTCCACTAACATGAAGAGCATAACGAGACCAACATTTTGATATATCATATGCATTATCCGGAGTCACGGACATGGAGTTATGGCATGTCAAAGAGAGCATAAATATGTTAGGGACTTGGCAGAATTTTATACCCTGAGGAAAACTGGACGGTGGGGTTCAACTGGACGAAGCGGTATGGCGGGGTGGAGGCGTTTGGTTCGGTGGACGACGGGATTCCAGGACGGCGGCGTCCAGATCGGGGCCGAGGAGGCCCGAGGCCATGGCGGCGGTGGTGGTCCGGTCTGGCAGCCGGCGTGGAGGAGCGGGACGAGGCCGGCGGGGATGGAGCGGATCTGGCCTCGGGGCATCGGATCCGGCCGGTGGTGGCGGAGACCGGCGCCGGTGACGAGGGCTAACGCGGTGGAGCTCGACGATGGGGCAAGGAGGAGATCTGGCGAGGACAGAGGTGGTCGACGGGGAACTCCGGTGGGCTCGGGGCGGCGCGGAGGAGCGGGCTCCCGTATGGGCGGCGGTGCTCGCACACGGGCTCGGGAGGGCCCGATCTAGGCAGGAAGGGCCGCGGCGGAGTGGAGGGGCTGCGGGTGACGTGACATGCGGCGGTTGGAGTAGAGCGGCGGCGGGGTGACGTGGCGGCTTGTGGTTGGCCGGGGCGACGTGGCCGGCGGACATGTCCGGCAGCGGGATTTTCGTTCAGCGGCGCGAAGGAGGTGGTAGACTAGGGTTTCATCCCACGAAAAATGAGGAGGGGAGGCAAATATATAGGTAGAGGGAGTTAGGAGTGTCCAAATGAGGTGTGATTTTCGCCCACACGATTGTGATCCAACGGCGGAGAGCATGGAGGGGGTTTAGATGGGTTTTGGGCTGTATGGAAGGGTATTGGGCTGCAACACCAAAGAGGCTTTTGCGGTTACCCGGTTAACCGTTGGGGCATCAAACGACCTTCAAATGGAACGAAATTTGACAGGCGGCCTACCGGTGATGTACCAAGGCCACTCGACAAATGTCGACCCATTCCGAGAATGTTTTTCTCCCTCTCACGAAACGAGGTTAGAGGGGTGCAATCGGCGCACGAGAGAGCGTCGGATTGCGAAACGGACAACGGGGAAAATGACCAGTTGCATGTGACGAACATGAATGCAAATGAGATGCACATGATGACATGATATGAAATGCATGACATGAACAAAATGCAAAACGAAGGCAAAACCCATCCACGAAGGGAATATCATATCACGTAGCCGAAAATGGCAAGAGTCGGAGTTACAAATATGAAAAGTTACATTCGGGGCGTTACAAGTTAACAGCAGGATCATCGCCAAGGTTACTAGAAGGATCATTGTTTCCAAGGTTACCAATAAGATCATCACCGACACGTTTGCCAGCAGGATAATTGTCAGATAAGTATGTATACACCCAACGCTCCATGTATTCTTGACCCACGCTGACAAGAAAACCTCGATGGACTGCAAATTCTGGCTTGCATAGGTGCATCCCGACCGACATCCTCTCATCAGGTGGCAATGGAATCTTCTTGAGCATGTTCCATAAAGGAGCATTTGGGTCCTTTGGGGCTACATCCTGTACTGGACTTGCAAGGGTTTCTCGTATGCCTATCAAAGTACTTGTGAGCAGCACATCCATATCAGTGTCATCTTGTGATGCTTGAGATGATCTTGGCTTTGACTTTTTAGCTTTATCATTTTGTGGTGGTGGCAGAGTATTTGGCTTTGCACTTTTTTGAAACATTTCTTTGTAGGCTTTAGAGCCGCAACATTGGACGAGGAAACTTGACTATCAGTTGCAGCAAGAGTAGCCACCGCTTCATGTCATGACCTGTTGGACCCTTCGCTTCGTCAAAGGTGGACATATCATTCATCATGTCATCTTTTACCTTATCATCATTGTCAGTTTCAGCTGCAGAGAAAAGAGTCTTGCATAAAAGAACCATCTGTCGAGGAGCCACTAAATAGTTCCTTCAACTTGTCGTAGAACTGAATCGGTTTAGAGAGAATTCCACGATCATTGACATACATGAATTCCACGATCCTAAACATTTTCTGTTTCTAAAAAATCCTAAAAAAATTCTTTTCTTTCTATTTCTTTTTCTTTTCTTCTTAAAAAAACGAAAATTTTAAATTTTGTTCGTGTTTCCAAAAATTGTTCAGTTTTTGAAAAAATGTTCTCATTACACAAAAAAGTTCAAAACTTTCGAAATTCAGAAAATGTACCGGATTTTAATTTTTTGTTCACATATTCAAAAAATGTTCGCGCTTCCAAATTTGTTTTGGGATTTTTCAAAAAAAATCTCCATTTAAAAATTTGTTCTCAAGATTTAAAAAATGTTCGTGCTTTTAAAAAAATATTCACCGTTCCAAATTTGTTCAGGATTTTTCAAAATTGTACTCCGTTTCAAAATTTGTTCTCAAGGTTCAAAAAATGTTAGTGCTTTAAAAAATAGTTCACACTTCCAAATTTGTTCTCAAGATTCAAAAATCGTTCGTGCTTTAAAAAATTGTTCACAAATTTAAAAAATGTTCATGTTTTCAAAAAAATGTTTGGGTTTTCAATTCTGTTCTGTTTTTGAAAAAAGTGTTCACAAGCTCGAAAATGTTCTGGTATTTTTTTCTCAAAAAGAATTTGTGCCTGAAATTTCAAAAAGTATTTTGGATCAGGGCTGACGTTTTGTTCTTAAGGTCTTGCGCGGCGTTATCACCAGTGAATGTTCATAGCACAAGTGGTATTGTCGCGCATGCCTTTTTTACGAGATCCACGGCTAGTTCACTTTTTTTAAACTATAGTACGCGATTGCTGCCTGCCTGTACTTCATGGGCCGGCCCAGCCGTAGATACACCTGTGCGTTTGGGCGACAGACTGCCACAGAGAGAGGCACATAGGATCTCCCGTGATTACGCTCCTTATATTTTGACGATGTCAGTTTCGATAGTGGTATCTCCAGCCCACTAGGGTTCAAGTTCTGATACTCGCATTATTTTTGAATTTATTTTAGAATTTTTGGTGATGGCTTTTCGTGGGAGGAGACATTCCCGTCGATGACGAAGCATCTATGGTGATTTTGTAAATCTCAAAATGGTATGACGGCTCAGTCTCATCTCTTGAAGGTGCTCATAGGGGTGATAGTGGCAGCACGCGGCTTGGCTAGCCGGCATAGGGGGTAGGGTGTGCGCGTTCATAGGGGTGAGCATATGCGCGTCCGTACAAGTGAGCGTATACACGAATGTATGACCTCTTGCGTATGTGTTGTGTCAAAAAAAAACTCGAGGCGGCGACCCCGGCCAGCGGTGATGTACAAGTAATCTCGTTGAGCACGGTCATTAACATTAGTAGTTTCGTTTCCTGCTAAAAATAAGAGTCCAAGCAACGTGTGTATGTCCACGTCTTGGCGCAGATTCAGGTTAGTTAGACCTGGCCGCTGCATGTACTTCGTGGGATAGCACGAAACCAGTGCATGCATCACCATTATAGCTGCGTTTAGGTGGATGTGGGATGTCACGTCCGGAATACCTGGTCGCCAGCTAGCTTTACTCCTTTCAGTCAAGATCCAAGTGATTGTACTGGACTGAATAAGAAGAAAAAGGAAAGAGGCTGCAGAGTTTGCATGCAACGCAAACACTCGTGTTCTTCGTGCGCGAGAGAGAAAGAGTTTAGAGAACTGATCCTGTAACTACAATTGGTATCAGAGCCTTGTGGTGATCATGTCGGGACATGGTGGATCACACACACTGCAGCGCTCCGGCTCGCGCCGGAGGAACACCCCATCGCCGGCTCGTCGGGGACGAAGCCTGACATGGCGCGGTGGGAGAGAACTGGTCATCCACGAGCGGGTGGTCAAAGATGGCGGCGCGGGCGTGATCCCGATGCTGACTCGGACGAACTACGTCGAGTGGTCAATCCTCATGAAGGTACATCTTCAGGCTGCATCGTGCCGCACTAGGCGTCATCCTCCGTGGCGTCCCGCCGGAGATGCTGCGGACACTGGCGGCGAAGGACTCCGTCAAGGAGGCGTGGGACACCATCAAGATGCTTCGCATGGGCGTCGAGCGCGTGCGCGAGTCACGGGCTCAGGTGCTGCACCGTGATTTCGAAAATCTCTCCTTCAAGGAGGGAGAGACAGTGGAGGACTTTGCGCTTCGCCTTACCAGCCCGATCAGCGATTTTCAGGAACTTGGAGACGATGTCGACGAGATCAAGGCAGTGAGGAAGTTTCTGCGGGTGGTGCCGCCTCGCTACGCCCAGGTAGCCATCTCCATTGAGACTCTTGTTGATCTCAAAAAACTGACAATTGAGGAGGTGGCCGGCCGTTTTCTTGCCATCGAGGACCGCCTTGACCCCGACACCGGCGGCTCCGGCGGCAAGCTGCTCTTCACAGAGGAGGAATGGCACGAGCGGGAAAGGCGACAACAATCAGGCGGAGGTTCGTCCGGTGGTGGATCCAAAGGCGGCAAGGGGAAACCCAAGCCGAAGCCTCCCACCAGCGTCGGCGGAGGACAACCTCATGGCGGTGCTCCTAAACGCAAGGGGAACTGCCGCAAGTGCCGCAAGTGGGGCCACTGGGCACGCGAGTGCTACGGCAAGCCCAAGCAGGAGCACCGCGAGGAGGCAAATGTGGCGCAAGTCGAAGAGGTCGAGGAGCCGGGGCTGGTCATGGCGGTGCTCGATGCGCCGGAGGAGATCACAATCGCAACTCCGCAAGCCGTCTTCCTCAACGAGGAAAAAGTGGTGCCCAAGGACGTCGGCGACGGCTCTTGGTACGCGGACACAGGGGCCAGCAGCCATATGACTGGCCGCAAGGAGTTATTTGCCACGTTGGACGAGACGGTGCGCGGCACTGTCCGCTTCGGAGATGGATCAGTCGTCGAGATATGCGGCAAAGGAACTGTGTTGTTTGAGTGCCTCACCGGCGACCAGCGTGTACTCTCGGAGGTATATTACATTCCCCGTCTTCGGAGTAACATTGTTTCGCTCGGACAGCTTGATGAGAAGGGTTGCAAGATCATCATCAAGCGCAATGTCCTCGCGATCTTCGACCAAGAGGGATGGCGGCTGGCGCGTGTCAAGCGCTCAGCAAACCGTCTGTACAAGCTGAACCTACAGCGTGCTGAGCCAGTGTGCCTGCTGTCCAAAGGAGGCGACCTGGCCTGGCTGTGGCATGCACGCTTTGGGCACCTCCACTTCCGCGCATTGTGTGCCATGGCAAGGAAGAAGATGGTGCGTGGGATTCCTGATGTGGATCACGTTGGGGAGTATTGTGATGGCTGCATGCTCGGGAAACAACACCGACTACCCTTCCCGCGGGCTGCAACATACCGTGTAAAGGCATCCCTGGAGCTCGTACACTCGGATTTGTGCGGTCCGATCTCTCCGCCAACACCGGGAGGTAGAAATTATTTCTTGTTAATTATGGATGATTACTCTCGGTGCATGTGGATTGAGGTACTCAGGACAAAGAGCGAGGCTTTTGCTTTCTTCAAAAAAGTGAATGCGGCCGCAGAGACCAGGAGCGGCTGCAAGCTGCTCGCATTCCGCTCGGATCGCGGTGGGTGTTAACGTATATACATTAGTAGATAATCCTTGTAATTATATTTGGCAGATTGTCTAGGATAGTTTCCTTGTAAATCTGATCTTGTAATCTCTTGTACTTGGCAACCAAGCTTGCCGTATTATTAAGGAAGTATCTAGAACTCATCTAGATGAGACTAGTTAACTGCCCGTGCGTTGCCACGGGACATATATGTTCTTATGATTCTACATCAATTGTGATTGAGTTTTTTTTATTGTTTTTCTTGTTATTCTCTCTCTATCCCTCCCTTTCTCTCATCAGTTCGACTACTTATTCCTGCATGTATTAAGACAATTTCTTCAAGAAGCAGCTCTATGAAAGTATGTAAGTCAAATCTCCAAACGACTTTCTTGCACACATCACACAACACACACAATCTACCAAAGATGAGCAACTAATTGAGAACTCAAAAGCAAAGTGCATGTATTCAAATGTAAGTCATGTCGGTACACATACCTCCACCCTGAAGTAGGAATTTGGAACACTAAAAGAGATAGTAGTGGCTATATTCACCATGTGGATCTCAATACCACATTATGTTATCCTCTACAAGCACATCAAAGCTACACAAAGATATGGCCAAATATTAAACTTCCAACCGAAGAAATTCGTTTTTCATCTCTTCTTAGCAATTGCAATGATCTGTCATATACTATCGAACATATATTTTTTGGGATAACAATTAACATTTGCTTTTGCAAAAACTCACTACCGTAATATTTTGTTTCTCTATTAGATCTCACGAAAAAAACATAAGAACACATGAATATAAGGAATTAAAATCCCCTTTTCGAGCCTACAAGACATTCATTCTGGTTAGAACAACGTGATATGTGTCATCTTGGAACCGTAACCAGCGAGGCCACTCTTAGCGTTCTCCGATCTGTGTCTTCTTAGGAGGCAGCCTCATCAACCCGCCTCGGACGTTGTTACACAATCTATGGGTCACAACATATTTGGTTGTTGCCCCTCTACTTTTGTTATATCGCCCAGAGAATGACCAACATGGCCTTGGTACGGTAATGGCTGGACTTCATCATCTTGTCGAGCATGACAGGAACAATCTCTTTGGCGTAGGACCTTGGCGCAAACGACAGCGATCAGGTGGGCATTGTATCATGAAGAGGCACACACCAGGATTTTGAATAGATGAACCTCGAGGTGAGTAGGCATTGCGAACTGCGTCTCTGCTCGGCGCCCGTCATGAGACGTGCAGTCAGCCGGCGAAGCAGAGTTTTGATTCTTTACCGTCCGATTCATATCCCCTTGCAGAAATGCCTGAATCTGAATCCCCCCTCTTTCCACCTGCACACGTTGGTTAACCTCCCATGCACTACACCATATGCACACACACATACACAGTACACCACCATGAGCTTCAGTTCGTTTTGGTCAGTTGAATTACTTTTTTTTAGAAACAGTTGAGTCGCTATCAATCATGCATGCATGTATGTACAAAACAACTGTTTCATGGAGGAAAGCAAATTCAGATATTAAGCTTACCGGTCTAGCTCCTTCCTCAAGGTGGAAAAGTCATTTCTCGACACCCTCCAGCTGCCAGAGTACATCATCCACCGTCAGTGGCTCCATCTCAATCAAACACCCTGGTGCGCACAACCTGCAACCAGTCTATGACATCGTTTTCAGATACATAAATGCCACCAATTGATTCATCTCGTCAGGATACAACAATATACATCGCAATACAGTAAATTCTTTCTTCATATAAAACCATCAAGAATCAATGTTTGTAGCTGTAAAAATAGGTCTGACAGGGTTCCATTTTCTACATATACCCAGCAACAATGAAACGGCTAGTACCGAAAGACTCAGCATGAGTTTGATTGCCATGGTGAGGAACAAAGAAGGCCGGTACAGAATCATCCCACTTACTTCTTGGTGCCCTTCATGTGCACGTCGTCACTCTCCTCCTCCTTGATCTTCCTCGGGAACTACCGACTGTGTTGGGTGCACTCTGCACTTGACAATGAGCTTATTGACACACCATCCGTGCTGCAGCAACTGACATGGATTCAGCGTTGGCAATGAAGAGGCGCTGAAGCTCGGAGTGGCACACGGGGCACCCAGGCGCACGAGGAGCTCGAGACGCGCTTGTCAGCCGTGGAACCGGAGGGTGGCGGTTAAATCAAACGACGGTCACTCTCGACGCCAAGGACACGGGCGACCGTCCAGACCAAGTCCTACGCGAGACACACCTACCCCGCCTCGATCTCGCCGAGCCGCCGCTACGCGTCAGGCGCCGTGCAGAGCAGAGGTGGTGGCTATGCATGTACCTTTCCATGGACCTCAGGGGAGGCTAGCATGGGGCGTCGCCGGTGCACGTCGGCGACGAAGGTCGACGCGAGCAGTGGCGGGATCGCAGTGCCGCGGGGAGGATGCAGAGGGCTTGGCCTGCTAAGGGAGTGCGATGGCCGGGCTTCGTGCAAGACGGGGCGGAGGTTTGGGCAGGGATCACCCGGGTGGAGGTGGTGGGTAGCGCGATCGGCGATGCGATGCCGGGAGATCCCCCACCTTGCGCACGTCCAGCGGCTTCGGCCCACCAGGGGAAGGGGAGGGGTTTGGGGTGCGGGCGTGCAGCCAAGGATTTGGGGAGGTCAAACTAACGTAGCGTGGGTGGTCTAACGAGACCGTGCAGTCGCGCGTGCGGGATGGACAAATTTTTTTTACTGCCTGCGATCGAGGGGATGGGAGGATGGTCGAACCATCACGACGACTGCAGATCCTCCTTTAATAGTAGAGAAATATAATTTGGTCTCATCCATTTTGAAAATAAGAACAAATACAAACCACATCAGCACACACGCATCTTATAGCATCATATCCAATGGTTATAAAAAATAAATGAGACCAAATTATATCTCATCTAGATGAGTTCTAGCAAAACTGTATTATTAATAGTATGCAAGTCCGTAGCTACCATGCACGGCAAAACCATTCCATCTACTTTGATTTGGTAATCAGAGCGTGATCCAATCTCCACGCCATGGCTGGCACCACCGCCGGCGCGCTTGTCACCACCACCGCCGGCGCCATAGTCTCCAGTCCCACCCCCTCCATGCCGTCGCTCGCCGGCCTCATCACCGTCCGGCTCTCCCGCACCAATTTTCTGTTGTGGAAAGCACAGGTCATACCAAACCTTACCGGCGCCGGCCTCTTCGGCTATCTCGGCGGGTTTGTTCCCACGCCGCCGAAGACGGTCGTCGAGGGCGTCGGTGACGCAGCACACTCCGTGCCCAACCCCGAGTACGAGCCCTGGCGAAGGACCGACCAGGCCGTGCTCGGCGCGCTCTTGTCCTCCATGACAGAGGAGGTGCTCGCCCCGATGACGCAGGCAACATCCTCAGCGGCCGTCTGGACTGCTCTCGGCGCCATGTTCGCCGCCCAAAACCGGGCCGGCGTGCATCAACTTTGCACGCAGCTGTCGCAGACGAAGAAGAAGGACATGTCGGCGGCAGAATTCTTCCACAAGATGACGGGCTACGCCGACGCGCTAGCCACCGTCGGCGAGGTGCTCTCCGATGACGAGATCATCAGGCATATCATCGGGGGGCTGGGTCAGGAGTATGACCCCCTCATGACGGCACTCTCCATCTTCAACGGAGAAGTGAGTCTCTCCGAGTTCTACTCCTATCTTCTTTGCTTTGAAGCACGACAGGAGCAGCATGCCGCCAACAGTGATGACTTCTCTCCATCCGCCAACAACGCCATGCGCTATGGAAACGGCTCCCTGTCTCCCGACGGCAGCCGCAACGGCAACAGCGGCCGCGGCGGCAGCTACAATGGTGGCCACAATGGCAACCGTGGCAACAACGGCTGGCGCTACAACGGCGGCGGCGGTGGCAGCGGCGGCCACGGTCGAAACCGTCGCCCTCCCAAGTGCCAAATATGCCGCCAGGAGGGACATTACGCCATCGACTGTGCCGAGCGTTACAACCATGCCAACCAGTCGGGTGAGCAACGCGGCGCCAACGCCAACATGGTGACATACGGTCATTGCGACAACAATTGGTACCTCGATACAGGTGCCACCGACCACCTCACCAACGACCTCGACCGCTTGACGATGCACGAGCGCTACCGTGGAAAGGATCAAGTCCAAGTTACAAATGGTGCAGGTTTGGAAATTTCTAACATTGGTCATACTAAACTTGCTGGCTCAAGTGATCCCGTCCACCTTAATAATGTGTTGCACGTTTCTGAAATTCACAAACATCTCCTTTCTGTTTATCGTCTTGTTTCGGATAATCGAGTGTTTGTAGAATTTCACAAATTTTTCTTTTGTGTGAAGGAAAAAATAACGAGGAGGGTCCTTCTTTACGGTAGAAGCCGCCATGGTCTCTACCCCATTCCGTATGGTCGGCCATCGTCGTCGTCATCGCGTCGAGCTTTTTCCGGCATTCGGTCTTCATCAAGTCAGTGGCATCATCGCTTGGGCCACCCTTCGAATAATGTAGTTGAGTCTGTCGTTCGTTCAAATAAACTCCCTTGTTCGTCGAGACATGATACTTTCATTTGTGACGCATGTCAGCGCGCCAAAAGTCATCAGTTACCCTACAATAATTCTTCTCGTGTTTCTTCAAAACCACTTGAGCTCATTCATACCGATGTGTGGGGGCCTGCCCTCGCCTCCTCCGGAGGTTTTTAATTTTATGTTAGCTTTGTTGATGACTTCAGCCGTTTTACCTGGATTTATCTTCTTAAACATAAATCTGATGTCGAACAAGTTTTCTATAACTTTCAGGCACATGTCGAACGACTTCTCAACACGAAAATTCGTGCGGTTCAAT
>NC_041392.1:637648131-637657411 GCF_002162155.2 Triticum dicoccoides | reverse complement strand
CCACCGCTTGCATGCATTTTTTTGGCGTGTTTGTATTTCTCATCGCATATCATGTCCTCACACTTCCCAACAAAACGATATCGCTGAACATAAGAACCGTCATTTGGTAGAAACCGGGCTTGCTCTCCTCGCTCACTCTAATCTCCCTCTATGTTATTGGGATGAAGCTTTTCTCACCGCTTGCTATTTGGTCAATCGCATGCCTAGCCGGACCCTTCAAGATATGCCACCACTCAAACGTCTTCTTGACATCACTCCAGATTACTCGTTTCTCCGTATTTTTGGATGCGCGTGTTGTCCTAGCCTTCACAAATACAACTCTCATAAACTTGAGTTTCACCCCAAGATGTGCGTTTTCCTCGGATATAGTTCGTTTCATAAAGGATATAAGTGTCTCAACAAGTCCACTGGTCGCATCTATATCTCTCGAGATATTGTCTTTGATGAAAAAGTTTTTCCCTTTGCGACTAGTGCATGTCCCGATTTATCTCACTTAAATCCTCCTGTGTCGTTTCCTTCCACTGAGCCAGTAGTTCAGGATGCTAATGTAAGAAATTACAATCTGTCACTTTTGTTTCCTGAGACTTGTCCTGCAGGTACACAGGCTGGCGAGGTGAGGGTGATTAGAACAACAGGCGCGAACGACGTGCATGCTACAGCCCCATGCACGCAACCGGCCTGTGCCACGCGGCTGGCTACTGGGCCAGCCCCTGCTTCACCGCAACCCACTGCTAGGCCGGATGCATGCCACTCACCTGAGCCGGGTGCGGCCCAGTCCCCCGACGCGGCTGCTGTCCAGTCGCCCGAGCAGGCGTCGCTCGCGCGCGCGGCTGGGCAGGGTGGCTCCTCGTCTGACGAGGCGATCGAGCGAGCCGCGCCTGCGCCCGACGCGGCTGATCGCGTGCATGCATGCAGCGACGTAGCCCCTGGAGCTGCGGCAGATGATCCCTCCGCGACGGCGCCTGTTCTAGAGCGTGCTCGCACGCGTCTCCACAACAACATCCGGCGTCCGAAGGTTCCAACTGATGGCACCGTCCGCTACAATCCATATCGCCGCGGCGGTTTCAGCGCCGTTGTCTCCGTTCCGACTACGCATCATCAAGCTCTTATTGATCCTGCTTGGACGGCTGCCATGCGAGAGGAGTTCTCTGCCCTTCAGTGCACTGAGACGTGGTCTCTTGTGCCTCGTCCTCCCGGCACCAACATTTGTCAGCTGTAAGTGGATTTTTAAGCTCAAGGAACGGTCTGATGGCTTTCTTGATAAGTACAAAGCACGTCTGGTTGCACGTGGGTTTACTCACCAATATGGTGTTGATTATGTTGCCACTTTTAGTCCGGTTGTGAAGCCGGCCACTGTTCGTCTTGTGTTGTCACTTGCTGTTTCACAGGGCTGGTGTTTACGTCAGATTGATGTCAGCAATGCGTTCCTTCATGGTCTGCTTAAAGAGGATGTGTACATGCAGCAGCCCCCAGGTTTTGAGGATCCTCGGTATCCCCATCATGTTTGCAAGCTTCGGAAGTCTATTTATGGACTCAAACAGTCTCCCCGAGCATGATACTCTCGCCTCAGTGATCGACTGCATCAGCTTGGGTTTAACTCGTCCAAGGCTGACACCTCCCTCTTCATTTTTCGGCAAGGAGTTGTGGTCATTTACATGTTGGTCTATGTTGATGATATTGTCATTGCTGGCTCTTGCTCTAATGCAGTTGATCGTTTGCTTCACACTTTGGCTGGGTCCTTTCCCATCAAAGACCTGGGGCGTCTTTCTTACTTCCTTGGGATTGAAGCCACTTACAATTCAGGGGGAATGGTGTTGTCTCAACGGAAGTATGCTGATGATCTTCTTCATCGTGCTCATATGGAGAATTGCAAGGAGGTCTCTACTCCCATGTCAGTCACCGATAAGTTGGCAGCAGATCTTGGTACTCCCCTCATTGATGATGATGCCTTCAGCTATCGCAGCATGGTTGGAGGATTGCAGTACCTTACTCTTACTCGTCCTAATATTTCGTTTGCTGTCAACAAAGTGTGCCAATATTTGGCCAAACCCACTAATGTGCATTGGGAAGCAGTCAAGCGTATACTCAGGTATATCAAGGGTACTTTGACCACTGGACTCTGCATTCGCCGGTCTAGCTCCACACTTCTTAGTGTATTTACTGATGCTGACTGGGCAGGGTGTGTTGATGACCGACGCTCTACAGGTGGTTTTGTGGTTTTCCTTGGCCCTAACCTGATTTCATGGAGTGCTCGAAAACAACCCACAGTTTCACGGTCAAGTACCGAAGCAGAGTACAAGGCGCTTGCAAGTGGCACGGCTGAAGTTACTTGGGTGCAATCCGTGCTTAAAGAACTAGGAGTATTTCTGACACAGCCACCAGTTTTATGGTGTGACAATTTGGGTGCTATCTATCTGAGTGCAAACCCAGTTTTTCATGCAAGGACAAAACACATTGAGGTGGATTTTCACTTTGTGAGAGAAAGGGTGGCACAAGGAGCATTGGATGTCCGGTTTGTGTCCTCCAATGATCAAGTAGCGGACGCTTTCACTAAGCCGGCTACTAAGTTCATGTTGGAGAAATTACGACGCAATCTCAACCTCGTGGCTGGTTGAGATTGAGGGGGAATGTTAACGTATATACATTAGTATATAATCCTTATAATTATATTTGACAGATTGTCTAGGATAGTTTCCTTGTAAATCTGATCTTGTAATCTCTTGTACTTGGCAACCAAGCTTGCCGTATTATTAATAGTATGCAAGTCCGTAGCTACCATGCACGGCAAAACCATTCCATCTACTTTGATTGTGGGGAGTCCAACTCCACGGCGTTCGTCGAGTACTGCAACGAGCTCTGCATCAAGCACTTCACGACCGCCCCGTACACGCCGCAACAAAACGGAGTTGTCGAGCGCCGTAATCAAACGGTGGTGGAGATGGCAAGGTGCATGCTGAAGAGCATGGGCGTGCCCACGGTCTTCTGGGGAGAGGCTGTCAAGGCGGCCGTCTACGTCCTCAACCGACAGCCGACGCGGAGCCTCAACGGGGTGACTCCGTACGAGCTGTGGCATGGCAAGAAGCCGAGTGTGGCTCACCCGCGCACGTGAAGAAGCTCGGACCCGGGATCAACAAGCTGGTGGACAGGTCGACGCCCGGCGTCATGATGGGATACGAGGAAGGTGCCAAGGCATATCGTATCTATGATCCCGTCACCGAGAAACTGCTAGTGTCACGTGATGTTGCGTTTCAGGAGACACGCCCATGGAACTGGAAACCTGAAGCAGAAAAGGAAAGCACACCATCAGGTGTGTTCACGGTGACTGACAGTGGCTCCGGTTCGCCTCGCGCGGCAGCAGCGGAGACGGCACCGTGCACGCCCGAACTGTCGACGCCACCAATACAGTTCGTGTCGCCGCCGTCACGTGATGACGCGCTGGACACGGACAGCGGGCACCCGCGATACCGGCGTGTGTCCGACGTCTACGACACCACCAAGGAGATCACATCGCCGATCGACTACAGCGACTTGTTCGACGACGACGACGAGCAACAGTATGTGGGCCTCTGTTTTCTGGCCGCCGAGGAGCCGGCGAGTGTTGAGGCCACACTCTCTGATCACGCGTGGCGCAAGGCGATGGAGGAGGAAATGGGCTCAATCGTCGACAATCAAACCTGGGAACTCACATCTCTTCCCGCTGGGCACCGCGCCATCGAGTTAAAGTAGGTTTTCAAGGTGAAAAGAGATCCCGCCGGCAACAACCTGAAGCATAAAGCGTGACTAGTGGCAAAGGGGTACTCTCAGCGACAGGGGGTGGACTTTGAAGAAGTTTTCGCTCTAGTGGCTCACATGGAGACTGTGCGGCTGCTCCTCGCTCTCGCCGCGCATGGTGGATGGCAGGTACACCACATGAATGTTAAATCCGCTTTTCTGAATGGTGATCTTGCAGAGGAAGTATATGTAGACGACCTGATCATTACTGGTACAAGCACAAGTGACATCGAGCTCTTCAAGGCAGAGATGCAGCGGCTGTTCAAGATGAGTGACCTTGGGCTCTTGTCATACTATTTGGGCATCGAGGTAGAGCAGCGCAATGGCGAGATCAAGCCGAGTCAGTGCAGCTATGCAAAGAAGATTTTGGAGATGGCAGGAATGAGTGGCTGCAACCCTTCTGCCACGCCAATGGAGAGTCGTCTCAAGATCAAGAAAAAGGACGGGAGTGAGGCCATTGATGCATCACACTGCAGGAGTGTGATTGGCAGCCTTCGCTACCTGGTCAATACCAGGCCGGACATTGCTTTTGCAGTAGGCATTGCCAGCCGGTATATGGAGGCCCCAAGCAAGAACCATTGGACAATGGTCAAGCAGATTCTAAGGTACATTCAGGGCACACTTAGATATGGTTGCTGCTACAAACGAGATGAGAAAGGGGCTGTGTTAACAGGCTATACTGACAGTGATCTCGCCGGTGACTTGGATAACAGAAAGAGCACATCGGGTGTCCTTTTTATGCTTGGGAAGAACACTGTCACATTGAGCTCGCAAAAGCAAAAGGTTGTGGCAGTATCCTCCTGCGAAGCTGAGTACGTCGCGGCGGCGAGTGGTGCTTGTCAGGGAGTTTGGCTTAGTCGTCTACTTGCAGAGATGGTTGGGCAAGCTCCGGCAAAGTTCATGCTGATGGTTGACAACAAATCGGCCATTGCGTTGAGCAAGAATCTGGTGCATCATGATCGTAGCAAACACATTGACATAAAATACCACTACATCAGGTCATGCATCGAGGAGGGGGAAATTGATGTTGAACACATTGGAACTGATGGACAACTTGCAGATTTGCTCACCAAGGCACTTGGACGAGTCAAGTTCGTTGAGATGATCAAAGCTGCAGAATAAGGGGGAGAATGATGTACAAGTAATCCCGTTGAGCACGATCATTAGCATTAGTAGTTTCGTTTGCTGCTAAAAATAAGAGTCCAAGCAACGTGTGTATGTCCACGTCTTGGCGTAGATTCAGGTTAGTTAGACCTGGCCGCTGCATGTACTTCGTGGGATGGCACGAAACTAGTGCATGCAGCGCCATTGTAGCTGCGTTCAGGTGAATGTGGGACGGTACGTCCGGAATACCTGGTCGCCAGCTAGCTTTACTCCTTTCAGTTAAGATCCAAGTGATTGTACTGGACTGAATTTAAATGGAGCATATAAAGGACGCTATGCTACCCGCCCTTCTGAAGCCATCGCGCGCACGCCGTCGTGGACCGAACGATTCTTTTACCACGGTGCTTTTTCGTCCGGTGGCGGTCGGTACATCGTTAATCCCTTCTCTACCTGAGCTTTTCATTTGATGTTGTATGACAGGTGGGGCTGGTTTGGTCATGGGGCCAAGAAACGAGGTGGTTTTTCGATGCATTTGGGTGCGCGTGTTTCTACCGAGACACGGATTAACCTAGACGCGATTCCTCCGCGGTGAAAAAGGCCACCCATCTCCTCCCGATTCCCAGCCGCCGCCGCCGCCGCATCCTCTCTCCTCCCCTGACGTCTCCTTTTTCCCCTCCTCTCCTCGCAACGGCCTCCTCCTTCCTGCACCGCCTCTTCCTCTCTTCCTTGCTGATGGCGCCACCCGCCGGTCGATGCCTCCTGTCTTGCCCTTTCCATGGGGAGGTGGAGATGGGAAGATGGCGTTGGAGGAGGAAAACGAGATCCAGGCAGTGGAAAGATGGCGTTGGAGGAGGAAAACGAGATCCAGGCAGTGGAAAGATGGCGTTGGAGGAGGGAGCACGGGTGGGCGCCGCAGCTGAAGCACGGGTGGCCTGGTTGTGGCGGAGCATGGCGGGATTCCGGGCGGCGTCGTGGTCGTGGTCAAGAGCAGAAGCACGGGTGGCCGCCGTAGCTGAGCTTCTATGTAACATAGTTCCGATGAATCCTCTGCCGCATCTGGCCTCTGCAGGTACCCACACCTCTTCACCCCGCTCCTGATTTGCCTTCTCCCCTCTCCTTTTCACTTATTTTTTCAATTTAACAACAGAATATCTCATCCCTGTTTGTGTAGATTCGTTTTTGTATCTACCTATAAGGCGTTCGATGAAAATCCAAGCTGCTGCAGTGGCAGATTACGCCGTCCTCTTGCATGCTGAGCCATGTTGATTGCTTCTCTTTTGGTCCCTTGTCATTTGCTTGCTCTACGATTCGTTGTTGTAAAATAATTGCATTCTTTTTTTTGTAGGTTGGGCTCTCCTGTTCTTTTTTGTTGGCTTGACGTACGCACTGGCAACCTCTTATGTGAGGGATTCAGCATGCCTCTATTTGAGAGAAAAGATATGGAGAAGCGGATTTTCAGGTATGCTCTATGGTTTGGAGCAATGCCACTTTGATTTGGTTCACATTTTCTTTATAGGTTGATGTTGTCTGTTGAGTATATGAGGTTGCCGCTGCTCCATGTTAAGTACCAGCCAGAACTGCCATTATATATTTATTAAGCTAGGAGGCTGCACCGGTCATGAATTTAAATAGGCTTGCTACCACTTTATTTTGGTCAACATTTTTGGCCCTGAACATGTTATGTTTCGATTTATGAGGTTAAAGCACACTACTGCTTGCATAAACAGCAACCTGTTGAAAGTATTGTTGGGTCACTTGTAGGCTTCTAGCTATTTTGATTTTATGATATACAACACTTTCAGATCAGTAAATACAATGACCTCCCTTTTACATTAAACAATCGTGATTGTTCTCGTACCATTTGGTATTTTCACCAAGTTCAGGGAAAGAAAAGTTTCCCTAGACAGGTGGCGGCGGCGGTCAAGACAAGAGCGGCGTTGTGAGCGACGGCCCTTGATCGTCTTCCTTGTGGAATCAGGTACACGTCGTCCATCGTGGCCCATCGTGGGTGTTGGCGGGCGACCGGAGGCGGCTACAGCAGGCCAGTGTCCGTGATCATGACTGACACCGGGAAGGCTGCCGGTATGTAGTATGATCCTCATCTCCTCCAACTTACGTTTTGGTAGCACGTCTCTATCGTTGTAAGGACAAATTTCTAGCTTTCAGTCCTACTCTACTATACCGTGCTTGACCATTCCTCTTCCATCCAGGTCTACAGTTGTGCACTCGATTCAAATGATTATTCTCCGTTCTTTGCCTCAGAACTACATATGAGAGGTACAAAGGATTGGCCAATATACTCAATTAAGCTATTCGATTTGAGGTATACTTCTATCGCTTCCTTCTATCCTTTTTGTTCATCTCCTCATGTGTATTGTCAGCTTTTTTCCCAAGCTTTTTTATATCTAGAACCTCAAAAATATAAGTATATTTTGCTGATTAGTGAGTAAATCAACCGGCAATAGCTGTAATGAGTACACATTGGTCTCTCCAGAGGTCCTCTATATTCATGGTAGTCTTCCCCTATTGTTGCCTAGGTTCATATGCATATGCATATGTGCTTACTTTAAGGTTATTATTGCCCATGTTTTGCAACTTGAGGTTCACCTTGATCTAATGCCAGACTGTCTACTTCAACGAGTTGCGAGATAGTGGCTATATATTTTTTACCAGAGTCATTTGAAATGAGAAAGATCTGTGTCATAAGTTGGCCAGAGATAGTTAGTGTTTTGCACATTATATAATCGTCAGTCATTTGAAATGGGAAACATTTAATTAGTGATAAATATCTTCTGCTCACTTCCGCTTCACGGCTGCATTGAGGACATGGATTGGTAGCTAGAGTACTATACTAGATTTGGTGCAAATTGACATGTATTTGACAGTCTGTTGCTTTAATGCTAGATAATGGATGCATTTTGATGGATCACAACATGCTCTATGGTGTTGTGGATCACCTGGATATCTTCTGATATTCATCTTTCCATGCTGCAACAAGGAGGGTGTATGAGCTTAGAGAGTTCTTAGTGTCCTTTCTCGTGACTGTTCAAATAAGGTGCTTTTTTTGGTGATCACAAATTTGATCATATAGTGTCCTATATGATTCATGTTTCTTATTTAATTACAAGTGATGAAGACATATGTTGCAGCTGAAATGATTGCCCTTGCATCGTGCTAATTAAATCACATCTGCATTCTGATGATCCCAGAATCTGATTATTAGGCATAGAAGTGAGAAAACTTCCACGATGAAGTGACTGCTTGCTTCACATGCACATGGCTTGCCTGATATAATCACGACCTTCGCGTGTGATCTGGAGTGGCCTGAGATAGTTCAGGGTCTTGAACATGGGCAAAAAGCAGTCGACAGGACTGATATTACCGTACGAGTGCATCAGATGAAGCTTCTTGATTACCTGCAGAAAATCAGCACCGGGCAGGTGTTCGGGACTGTCGTTGCTGGTACTGTGCCCGGCGCCATTTCTTCCTCTAACCCACTTTTCCTTAGCCATACATCTTGCTTATCCTGTCTTTCATTTATCAGAACTTTCTGTTCTCCAGTTGTCCACACTGTGGAGTTCCAAAAGAGGGGTCTGCCCCATGCACGTATCCTTGTTTGGCAGCAGAAGAACAGTGCCCAGGTGATTACACCAGCTTCCATAGATTCATCTGTTTCAACGACTGTTAGCATTTCTATTGGATCTAGCTTCCTCTTTCAATTTTTTGTTGCTTTCCTCTTGCATGGTTCCCAATTGTTAACTAGGCGCTGCCACAGGGATCTAAACTGACTGATGTTGACGATGGTACTGCTGCCACTGCACTTGCTAAGACCATGGAAACTGCACTTGCTCAGCCACCCAGACTTAAAATGTACGCCCTCTCTCTGCAATGAAGCAAAAGATGCTATTACCTGCCTATCCAAACTGGAAATGCACGCATGGATCATTAAAAAATTAGCTAGGAAACCCCGTGCAATGGATCTTCTTATGCTAAAGCAATTATAGTTTTGATTCCGCTGTTTCCTTAGTTTGCCTTGTTAGGTTTTTTCCCTGTTCATATACAATATGAATATATATCTCTCATATACTCCTTTTGCTGAAAACATTCTGATCTTAGGGGTGCTGCTGCTACTACAAAGACCGGTTCATAAAAAAAATAGTAGTTGATCCATGCTTGGGGATAAGCATGAGTGTGTGGTACGTCTATTCCAACGACCTATAGTTCTTAAACAGATTTGTTCAGGCCTTTCTTTTGGTTATTTTCCACTTACCATGGTTTACATTGTGTTGTCTTTTATATGATATATATGGGAGTTGCTATCTCGCGCGCGCTCGTTACGACGCTCGGTTTCCGACAAAGTAAAATTTCCAGTTTAGGCAATCAGCGTGAGATTGAAATGGAAGGA
>NC_041392.1:637644564-637647727 GCF_002162155.2 Triticum dicoccoides | reverse complement strand
GATTATGAAAGGCAAGCTGGGCCCAGTAGTGGAATTCACGGGAGGAGGATGCGCACATATGCATGCATGCATGGGCCCCATGTCCGACACAAACAGGTTGTTTCCATGTGTGGGCTTCGCGTGTAGAGGTCGCGCGCTGCAACGCGCGGCCGTGAAAGAATCGTTTCGGATATATAGATACCCAGAAATGCTGTCAGGTGATTCTAGAATATTGTTCACTTCCGCTTCGGTAGACCCCCTTCAACACAAGGACGGCTAAGATTATCCCATACCCCTTCATAACAAAGGGCACGATGGGCAAAAATCAAAAAAGAGGCCGCCCACCCGCTGTCCTGCTCGTAACGTGTACGTATTCGTATATGCTTTTGATTTTTTTTCCGGCCGGGACGCCCCACCAGTGCGCCAACCCCCACGCCCACGTCCTCCTACGCTAATTACGCGCGGATAGGCATGCATGCATGCTAGGCGCGGTTACGGGCCCCGTTGCCGATTGACGCGCTGCACCCCCGCTTCCGCCTTGCCTGCCGCGCCGCCCGCTTCCGCCTGCTTTCGCCTGGGCCTGCGACGCTGCTCAGCTGCTGCTTCGCCTTGCTTCGGCTGCCCCCGCTTCCGCCTCGGCCTTGGCGCCCGCTTCCGCCTCGGCCTGCACCGCTGCTCAGCTGCCCCCTTGCCTCGCGTCGGCCGCCCCTGCTGAGGCGCTGCCGCTGCCCCCTGATGCCGCATGCCGCGCTGCACGCCTACCGCCTGCCGCGTGCCCCGACGCCTGTCGTTGGCTGTGCCCGCCCCGACGAGTCTCTCCCTCCCATAAAACCGCCCCGACCCGCACTCGCCTCACAGGAACCGCCCCCAACCTCGCCTCTCCTCTTAGAAACCGTCCCCGACCCCGCGATCTCCGATCGGTCTTCGGCGCCGTGGCTCTCTCCAGCGCGATGCCTCGTGGACGCGGATGCTTCGGCCGGCGTTGGTTCGGCTGGGGAGGCGGCAGTGGAGGCGCAGGGAGCAGTCGCCGGGCGGGAGGCGGCGGCGGTGGCGGTGGACGCGTCGGCAGCGGTCGTGGACGTGGCGCCGCCCCGGGCGGTCTGTGGCCCTCTAGCCTCATCGGGCCACAGACCGTGGATATCTACCGGCACGGCATCCCCGTGCCGCCGTCGTGTCGCCTAGCACACGGCTGGCACGTGACGAGCGACGGCTATGCCACGCCTGGGCCTGCATAACCCGGTCCGTGGAACCCCGAAGGTCGCCTCAACTTTTGGCAAGGCCGCGATTTTGACACCGTCGTCCACTTCTACAAGTCTCGGGGCATTTGAGCGGACGCTCCAAACGCGCCCCTCGCGCCCCCTGCTGCCCCGGTTGTGCAGGCCCGTGCCGGTCGGCGCCCTCGCGCAGGCGCGCCGGCCGCTCCTGCCGCTCCAGCGGTCGCCCCTGAGTTTCACATCCCGCCGGAACTGGCGGCGATACAAGAGGAGGGTGACCCGTTGGAGTCGCCGGGTTTGATCCGCGCGATCCGAAACTCCACGTCGGAGACCGGTTGGATGCCGCCGGAGGATGTTGTTGACCCGAGGGACCCGGCAGACGAGTCGGGATACTGGCAGGCGATCAGGGAGTCGACTGATACACTAGCGCATCAGTCGTCTACCGCGGAAGAATTTTTCGGATACTTGGGCAGTTCCGATGACTCGGACGATGGTGAAGACGGCGGGCAGACGGTAGTGGTTGATCTTCTGAGTAGCGAGGAGGAGTAGTTAGATTTGTTTTAGTGTTAATCTTTTTTCATGTAAAATTTCGTTTGAATGTAAAATATCCTAAATATGAACGAAATTATGTTGCTTTAACGAGTAATGGAATGGTTGTATAATGTATCAGTTATTAATATTGTTTTTGTTATTAATGGGATATTTTCATTGATATTGTAAAAAGGTGAAGTAAACACATAAAATACCGGCAAAAAATTTAAGCAACATAAAGAAAACACCCAACCATCGATGCTGACCCCATAGTAGCTCACAGAAGCTACCCAAATCAAGCCCGAAGGTGACTCACGCGGCTGATTGAGCCCACTAACGGGCCTAGAAACGGGGTCCAACGGGACACTGAGGAGTTAGATTAGAGGAGTTCGAAATGGGGGGCGGAGGCAGCTATTTAAGTCGCTCCTCGCGCCACCCCGCTTCCGAGGTGGGACTAAATATGGCGTTGCAACTCGCCTCTCAGTGCACGCGGCCGCCGCAGGGCTCAGGAGGCTGTTTTCTGCGCTGTCATCGGTCGACCCAGTTCGGCCCATAGAGGCAAGGCGGCACTCGCCCCCTCCCACGGCCCACGCCCCCCTCCCCTCGCCCGCGCGGGGCAAATTTTTTGTGTGGGCGTGTTGGAGGCGTGCATTGGGCGGGGAGATCGAGGAGGATGCGGTGGGGTGGGTCAAAGTCGGTGGGTGCGGGGTGCGTGGTGGCGGGGTCCTAGGGAGGCGCTGGTTGGCCAGTTGGGATCCGCGGTAGGTGGGATTCGGTGGGTCCATGGTGGCGGGATCTGAGGGAGGCGCTGGTTGGCTGGGGTACGAGGTAGGTGCGATTCTGTGGATTGGATCTGCTATCATGCGGGGGTTTGTGGCGGCGTATATATGAAAAACATGCATGAGACAATAACACGGGAAAAAATGGCATGAGACAATAACATGGACGGGTGCGTTTTTTCACCACGTCGGTCAACCCAGGTAGTATAACACATACAATGGCATCATCATCATGAAACGACAACAAACAAAATAAACAGAATTTTGAAATTGCGGACTAATGCACCAAAGTTTGTTGCTCGTTGCCCTAGGGGTACGTGGATGCTGTCGACGGTGATGCCAACGTGCGGAAAAAGTTTCGTGCCATTTGGCGGAGTTAAAAAAAAGTAGTCGGGAACCCCCCTCCGGTAGACCGAAAAGAAGCTCGTTGCACTGGCGGTACGTGATCGCATGCATGCAATTGCACCAAAGTGGGCGGACATGCGGGCACGGTCTATGTAGGGCCCCACGCAAGGTTGGAACGAAAACGGACACAAAACGAACGTTGCGTCACGCCCGACCAGTGTTTTACGGCATTAACACGGGGAAAATCCTAGGAAATGCATCGAGCGTCGGAAAAATATGCAAACTGGCATGGGTGCTGTCGAGGGTGATGCCAAC
>NC_041392.1:637630852-637643818 GCF_002162155.2 Triticum dicoccoides | reverse complement strand
TGCACAAGGTCCACGTGATCGCATGCATGCAATTGCATCAAAGTGTGCATACATGTGGGCACGCCTACGTAGGGGCCCACGCAAGGTTCGAACGAAAACGGACACCAAACGAACGTCGCGTCATGTTCGGGCAGTGTTTTAGGGCATTTTCATCGGGAAAATCCTAGAAAATGCATCGAACGTCAGAAAAATATGCAAATCGGCGTGGGTGCTATCGACGGTGATGCCAACGCGTGAAAAAAGTCTCGTGCCATTCGGCGGAGTAAAATAAAAATCGTAGTTGGGAACCGCATCACCGGTACACTGAAACCGGGCTCGTTGCACAAGGTCCATGTGATTGCATGCATGCTGTCAGGACCCCGACTCAATGCCACATCGATCTAGCATGTAACACTTCATATCACTTTGCGACCTCACGCACGGTATTCCCACGGGTGTCACCTTACCTTTGTTCGGGACCGTTTGCGCCTTTTGGCACACGTATATGACAGTGTCGCTAGCATCCATATGATAAGGAGCCCGGGCTGACATGGCTAGTCGTAAACCCAAAGTGGCACAAACTTACAGAGACAGGCATCCATGACCCAACATCGAACGTGTCGGTCATCAGCGAGTGAATCCAGGCTGTAGCACTGGGCTAGCAGGACTCCGGTGAACCGAGCTGTAGCGGGCTAACAGGACTCCGGTATTCATCGCGTGACATTTCCCCGAAGGGACAGATACAGGAACGAAGAAGGACACATGCCGGCCAGCCTAAGTGTTCCGGAGCAGCAGCAAGCTACCATGGCTCAGTGGAAACACTAGGAGACATTTCCCGGTAAGAGAGGCTACTAAGGATAAACAACTAGATAGCCAGATCCCACACATACCAAGCATTTCAATAACATACACACAATATGCTCGATATGTGCAAATACAACATGGCATCACAACATGACTCTACGACTCAAGTAATTTATTCAATAGGCTCCGAGGAGCGAGATATTACAAACATGGGTCTCATGACCCAACCTTCAGAGCATACAAATCAAGCACAAGCGGAAGCTATCATGTCTGAGTACAGACATCTATAAATGAAAAAGGCTGAGAAGCCTGACTATCTATCAGATCCTGCCGAGGGCACAAGATCGTAGCTGAGGTAACAAGCTAAACGTCGAAGTCCACGCGGTACTACTAGCGAGACCGAAGTCTCTCTGCAAAAACATAAAATAGGCAAACGTGAGTACAAATGTACCCAGCAAGACTTACATCAGAACTATCTACATATGCATCATCATCAACAAAGGGGATGGTGGGGTTTAACTGCAGCAAGCCAGCTTTGACTCGGTGGCTATCCTAAACTACGACTGCAAGTAACTCTTTTGAGGTGGCGCACACGAGTTCACATATTCACCATATCAATACACCACTATGGATCCGCTCTCGTCTCCCTACGAGAACGCCATCCATAGCACTCACGCTTATCTTGCGTATTTTAGAGTATCCACTTTCACTTGTCTATGAACTGATATAAGCAACCCAGAAGTCCTTTTCCGCGGACACGGCTATTCGAATAGATAATGTTAACCCTGCAGGGGTGTACTTCTTCACACACGCTCTCACCACTTACCGCCGTTTACACGACATCGGCAACCTTCAAGCGGAAGCCCAACGTGGGTGTCAGCCACGGCCTACCTAAACACTCAAGTCTCTAGTCCAGGTTTATCGCCTATTCGGGTTCCATCCATGAGGAGATCCGGCGGAGTTTAGCTCACAGCCCCAAACGATGTGAACAGGGTTCCGTGACACCAAACGGGCGCCCGGTATACCCGGCCACGTGCCTACCGCATCACAGCCCACCCCTACGGTCAGCGCTGTCCACGGCCTCCAGCATACTACAAACACCAGAAACTACTTGCAACTCCTGGACAGAGGACTAGGGTGAATAAGAAGCCGAGAGGGTCCATTGGTTTCGGGCCCAATGCGTGGTAGTAGCTGAATCATGGATCACAAACACAGAACTCAGTTCCTGAGGACGGCTGCAATGAGACAACCCACCATGTACTCCTACATGGCCTCTCACCGCTATCTTTACCAAATCGTATTCACACACTTAGCTCACACACAGTAGAACATGTTCACACTCCTTTGATTCATCCCCGATGAATCAGACCTGACTCAACTCTAAGCAGTAGCAGGCATGACAAACAAGCATGAATGAGTAGGCACAACAGGGCTCAAACAACTCCTACTCATGCTAGTGGGTTTCATCTATTTACTGTGGCAATGACAGGTCATGCAAAGGATAAAGGGGTTCAGCTACCGCAGCAAGTAACAGATGAATCGGTGTTGTCCTAATGCAGTAAAAGAGAGCAGGAGCGAGAGTGGGATTTTATCGGAATGAACAAGGGGGTTTTGCTTGCCTGGCACTTCTGAGGATAGCATTGAGTCTTCATCAGTGTCAACGATCACATCATCGGTATCACGTCTATCGAGAGGGGACAAATATCGGCAAACAAGAAGGAACACAATCAATGCAATGCACAATATGATGCATGCTATGACATGGCAATATGAGTGTGTTTTGGGCTAATGCATCTAGCAACAAGTTAAATGGGGTTGGTTTGAATACAAGATTCAAATTCAAACTCCATATGTGATTATTCAAATGCCATTTAATTGATTTGTGCTAAACAGCATCTATAAGTTGTTCTAACATGCATAAAATGGTACAGATGGATTCCTTGAATTTTTCTGATAATTTTTCATATATAATTTATTTAATTTGGAGTTACGGTTGAATTTCTATGAATTTTAGAAGTTTATACAATTTTCTGAAATTTCCTGAATAATAATAAATCCAGAAAATACTTATTGCGTCAGCATTGCGTCACTATGACGTCAGCAGGTCAACAGACGCTGCTGCTGGTCAAACCTGACCAGTGGGGTCCACTGGTCAGTGACTGGGGCTGGTTAGTGCCGCTGACGGGTGGGCCCAGTCAACGACCACGTCAGCACGGTCAAACTGACGCGTGGGGCCACTGCAATTAGACTAAACTAAACAGAAAAATATACTAATCCTAATTAGGCGCAGGGGCCCACATGGCAGTGGCTCATAGGGTGATTAGCCCTTAACTAAGTGGCCACATCGACCCGCCGGAGTTTGGCCGGCGGTGACCACAGAGCACGGCGGGGGCACACCGGACTTGCGCTAGGGACATCGGATTCGCGCGCTGAGGGCACCGGGGCGTAGCCCGGGCTCTCCCGCATCTGATGGGGTAGGTGGGAGGGCTGCGGGGACGTCGGGGCTCGTCGGAACGGAGCTCGCGGCGGCGCCGGAGTTCGGGTGGTAACGGGTTAGCTGCTGCGGCATGCAAACAGGAGGGGGCTTGCGCTAGGAATGCTCTACGGAACGCTGCGAACGCGTTAGGCTCGCCGGGGTGACCAAATGGTCATCGGAGCTACGTCGACGACGAGCTCGGGCGGCGGCGTGCTACGGGCATCTATGAAATGGCGGCTACGGCGAGCGGCAAGCCACGGGGTTAGGGGCAAAACGTACAGGAGCTCACGGTGGTTCGGATGAGGTAGATGACGAGCTCGGGGAGGCGGAGACGACGGCGAATCGGCGGTGAAGATCCTCGGCGGCCGGCGATGGGGAAGACGGCGTGGGCGCGATGCAGGGTTACCGTAGGGCCGTGGATCGGTGGGGAGGAAGAGGGGGTCGAGACGGAGCTCCCTGGGGCGTCGGTGAGGCGTGGGGGTGGCGGTGGCCGCGAGGGAGCTCGTCGGTGGCGGCGGCTCCGTTCGGTCCGGGCGGGAGAGAGGGAGCAGAGGAGGGAGGGTCGAGGGGGGAGAGTGAGCGAATCGGTCAGCGGGATCGGGACGGCCTGCGGGAGTCGTCCACGCGTCCAGGGGCTCGTCGGCAAGCAGGAGGTGGCCGCGCGGCCGTGCGCGTGCGAGCACGCAGCTGCTTCGGGGCGAGAGGAGGAAGACGACGGAGGGCTGCAGTGGTGGGCTGGGCCGGCTTCTGCAGCAGGCCGCACAGGTAGGCGCCAGGTAAGTACTCTCTCTCTCTGTTTCCTCTTTTCTATTTTCTGCAATTTGTTTTTGATTTGATTTAAAATATCAAATCATTTAATAAATTCCTAGAAACAATTATGGGTGCTTTCTGAATTATTTCAGTGACCCTTAACAATTTTCAGCATTTATTTGAATATTTAAATTATTTATAGTATTTAAATGCCCAAAGTCAAATACAATATGGTTTAATCAAAAATCCAAAAATGTCTTGGAAAAATATCCATCATCTCTGGATGTGGTTTTCACCCTTTTCCAGTAATCATGAACATTTTTGCAAACCAATTTCGGTTCTTTGAAAATATTTTGAAGTTGAACCTATTTGCAATGCTTTGGTGCTAGGGCTTGGTCATCCCCATTTCAAATTTCATAAAACTTAAACATGTTGCATGGATGCTAAAGCAAAAACAAACAAGGGCTGATCTGGGGCTGTGACAGCTCACCCCCACTAAACAAAAATCTCGTCCCGAGATTCAAGCGTAGGGTAAGGTGAAGGGGGAACGCAAACTAGTACAATCTTCACGATCCAGGTTGCACTTCAACTGAACGTTGATTCGTTCACCATCATTATCTCGAATCTTGCTCTGAGAACTCCAGCTAACACGACCACGAGAGGAGAAGGAGACTCTAGAAGGATCGATCTTCTCGAAGCTCGAACAACTTAGGATCAACTCGCAGAATGAGGCATAGTAACACCACTCGAGCTAAGACACAAAACACACATCTAGAGCGATGGAGTGGAACAAATGACGAGGGTTCACTAGGTAGACAACAATTCCACGCTAAAAAGGGTGGTGAATGGTTGTCAATGTAGCGAGGAGTTGAGTTTCCATGATACCATAACGATGCACCTTAGGGAAGGTGACTCGTAGAAATATCCCCTTAAGTGGCAAAAAGAATTACCTTTGATTCAGAGATCATTGAAACCCTTTAAACCAGCCTAAGGCAATTCTCGAGCGATCGTTTGAAGGGGGTCGGTAGAATGGCATACTCGGACTTGGATGATGTGGATTACCTTGTTGAAGACAATGTAATGGATGAATTTGCTTACCACCGGAAATGGAAGAGACCAATGGTAGAATGGCACATTGGCGGTGCAAGCTGGGAACAAAATGTAAATGCTGGGAATGATTCTGGTAACTGGGGAAGAACCCAACAATAGAGAGTGAATTCACTGTTTGAAAAGGTCATAGCATTGCCGAGGAAATTGAGAGCATCCCAGTTAATGCCGACGATCAAACCTAGCACTTGCGCGTGCTCTCAAGAACTTGAGCATTTCCATATTCATCAGGGTTTTACCAACATCCGTGTCAAGGATCCTGGCAACACAATATACTACCATGATGAATAGCGATGGACGATGCAGATGCAAAGGAGGATAACACTTTCTCAGATTTCACCTTAGCGAGGCCAAGGGAACGAAATCTGGATGATCGACCGAGAGACATTTAGCACTCCGCTTCTAATGTTCTCCTTGATGTGCTAGCGTAATCCACCCATAGATATGGTTTGATATCTAGAACATCAAGTAAAAAAGGTCGGACTTCGGGAGCACAAAAATCCATAAGGAACAACTACTAGAATAAGTTCTACGAGATCCTTATGGGGAGATGGCCAACTTCCTCAATCAAGATATTATAATAACAGGTCTTCCAGCTGGGTGTGTTGGCCACGACATCCACTTTACCGGTTTTCGAGGGACCGATATTATAGTTTTTGGGAAATGTTCCAAACCATCATATCTGCCTGAGATTCAGATCTGGTTGGTGTCAGGATATTCCAGACTCATCGAGTCTAGGAAGAAAAACGAAAGTTTGCAACACAAATCGACGAGGTGACGTTGCGAGATTCTTGGGAAATGAACTACGATAGTAAGCTCCAAAACATGAGCTGGTGCTGCTACAACAAGTGAACACGTTGTCCCAGACAAGCATGACCACAAAGTAGTCTTATAATAAAACACTACCGAGTTCAGGAGGTGAACCATCATCGAGGATATCGAAGTCCTTGCATAAGGTATACTCTTAAGAAGGAATTTCTTCTCCTTGAACAAATCAATCAGTGGCTTGGTGTGCTAGGGACACATATAGAATGGAGGTTGCAAGTCTCCAGACCACAGAATACTTCGCACGTATGCATGACTGACTTGGGATGATTCCAGAGGAAGCAAAACTAACTTTCTCAAATTCACGGTGGCAACTTTCATCAAATGCACGTGAATCAAAGGAAGTCACTTCTTTCATCCAAACATATACTTCATGAACGGGGCATGAAGAAAATGCTTACACAAGTTTCCAACAATAGCTTAATGTTCAACAAGATCATGGAGGAGATAAGGATGTTGTCAATGGGCTCAACAACAATTCATCTGGGTTTCCTTTTAAAAGGAATTCCATAGTTAAGTGAACAAATGATAGCATTGGTCAGACCCAAAAGATATAATGATGTATGCTCGAGGGATCAACCACGAGTAAGACAACATTACGAATATCATTGGTACTGATTTGATTTGACGATAGCCCACACTCAAATCAAAGTTTTTATAAGGCAATAGGTCCAATAACTGATCACAGGGACCAATCGATGAAGATATCATCTTTCTTCAGCACACACTACACAAGAATATCCCTTTGGAACGAACTAAGTCAGGCAAGCTTTTATCTTCCAACTCTCCAAGTTGTTGTCTAGCTTAACCAACTAGCTCAGGGGTATCCAACACAGATTCTTGGAGAAAAAGTGGTTCACAAGAAACCAACTTGGTTACGAGCTCAACATCACAGTCAGGAAGCAACCCGGTAACACTTTCAAGAAGATATTTGAAAAATCACGAACCACCGGTATGTTACTAAGCTCGAGAACAGTCTCGCTTTTGAGGGCAAGACGATATGATCAAATGAGTGAGGACTTGACAAGATCCTAACTCATCAATCGAAGGGTGCACCGAAATAAGGACTAGGTAGCACGATCAATCTTAGAATGATGACTCAATAATCAGCACGCTAAGAATGAGGTTGTGGTCCATTTAACTACCAAGCAACAAGGTTGCTAGGAGTATTGATTTCACACATCACGATTCACTTGTCGACATTCCGATTACAATAACACAGGAACCGAGGAATGAACAATGATGGCAGGAAGTATCACTGTACCAAGAGTTCATAGGATGGTGTGCAATTCCTATAACAATCCTGATATAAAAGATGGTAATACTCCAAGGTAGAACGGAGCAAAAGCTGGATTGGCATTTTGATCTGCGGAGTACGACTTCTTTGACCCAATCCTGGATATGGAAGAGGTACTGGAGTTTGTTTCTCCTAGTCATTCCGCGATAGAATGGCTTGACGGACCACAAGAGTAATAGGCATCGATAAACGAATGCATGCATACTCTTGACTATCAATTGATAGACGAAGGTCAGTAGACAACTAAAGAGGGACAACTCAAAGGAACATATAACTTTCTGAGTTGTGGATGCATAGATTAGTATGTCGAACCAAGTTCAACATAATTCTTCCGGATAACCCATGCAGAAAGGTAGAACTGGCAGAGTCACAATATAGCATCGAGAACCCATCGAGAGCACTCTGATTGTGATCTTTCGATCAGCGAGGAACCTCTGCCATAAGCGGTTCATAGTATTTGGAAGAAGGAAATACCACGAACATCGAGGACTAATGCAAAGGTTACTAATAACCTAAGGAACGAGCAAAACTATCAACATGAAGCAAGTAGGGTGAATCTCGGGTTCAAAACCCAGGAATAGAATACCTACTACTAAGTAGCATCACGGAATGCTTTCGAGAATAAAGGCCAGAATCTTCACACTGAGACACAAATCATGGCTAAATTACTAGATGATCCCCTAAGACACCTAGGGTCATAATACCAGCTCCAACATATATGTTAAGGCAATAAAGTACCTCAACTCACTGATTTGTGTGATTAATCTGACCAAAGGCACATTGGAAACAGAAGGAAGGGATTTGCAAATGCATCCGACTATTTTAGAAACCTGGGATGACTCGGACAGCATAACGGCTGTAAATGCTCAAAAAGATTTGAGACAATCACAAAAAATGGTGGCATAACCACTCGGAAGCACAATATCAAGGTTTCGAGATCAACAGTTAACATACAGAAGTAGTAAAGGCTGAACTGAGATTTAAAACTAACAATTCTATAGGTCTATGGATTAGTAACACGTCATCCTGAGAGATAGAAGAGAATTCTAGTTCTTAATCCCCGTAGAAAAGAAGAGGTTGACTCAGATCAGAAGGGCATGAGGTATAAGGAGTAAAAAGAGCCTTACGTTCCATCCCACAATCAATTCCCTTATATAACTAAAGAATTTCTAGACTCAACTTCGACCAGTTTGGCTTGGTAATCCTACAGGCAGTTAAGCTCTGATACCAACGCTGTCAGGACCTCGACTCAATGCCACATCGATCTAGCATGTAACACTTCATATCACTTTGCGACCTCACGCACGGTATTCCCACGGGTGTCGCCTTACCTTTGCCCGGGACCGTTTGCGCCTTTTGGCACACGTATATGACAGTGTCGCTAGCATCCATATGATAAGGAGCCCGGGCTGACATGGCTAGTCGTAAACCCAAAGTGGCACAAACTTACAGGGACAGGCATCCATGACCCAACATCGAACGTGTCGGTCATCAGCGAGTGAATCCAGGCTGTAGCACTGGGCTAGCAGGACTCCGGTGAACCGGGCTGTAGCGGGCTAACAGGACTCCGGTATTCATCGCGTGACATTTCCCCGAAGGGACAGACACAGGAACGAAGAAGGACACATGCCGGCCAGCCTAAGTGTTCCGGAGCAGCAGCAAGCTACCATGGCTCAGTGGAAATACTAGGAGACATTTCCCGGTAAGAGAGGCTACTAAGGATAAACAACTAGATAGCCAGATCCCACACATACCAAGCATTTCAATAACATACACACAATATGCTCGATATGTGCAAATACAACATGGCATCACAACATGACTCTACGACTCAAGTAATTTATTCAATAGGCTCCGAGGAGCGAGATATTACAAACATGGGTCTCATGACCCAACCTTCAGAGCATACAAATCAAGCACAAGCGGAAGCTATCATGTCTGAGTACAGACATCTATAAATGAAAAAGGCTGAGAAGCCTGACTATCTATCAGATCCTGCCGAGGGCACAAGATCGTAGCTGAGGTAACAAGCTAAACGTCGAAGTCCACGCGGTACTACTAGCGAGACCGAAGTCTCTCTGCAAAAACATAAAATAGGCAAACATGAGTACAAATGTACCCAGCAAGACTTACATCAGAACTATCTACATATGCATCATCATCAACAAAGGGGATGGTGGGGTTTAACTGCAGCAAGCCAGCTTTGACTCGGTGGCTATCCTAAACTACGACTGCAAGTAACTCTTTTGAGGTGGCGCACACGAGTCCACATATTCACCATATCAATACACCACTATGGATCCGCTCTCGTCTCCCTACGAGAACGCCATCCATAACACTCACGCTTATCTTGCGTATTTTAGAGTATCCACTTTCACTTGTCTATGAACTGGTATAAGCAACCCAGAAGTCCTTTTCCGCGGACACGGCTATTCGAATAGATAATGTTAACCCTGCAGGGGTGTACTTCTTCACACACGCTCTCACCACTTACCGCCGTTTACACGACATGTACTCGGCAACCTTCAAGCGGAAGCCCAACGTGGGTGTCAGCCACGGCCTACCTAAACACTCAAGTCTCTAGTCCAGGTTTATCGCCTATTCGGGTTCCATCCATGAGGAGATCCGGCCGGAGTTTCGCTCACAGCCCCAAACGATGTGAACAGGGTTCCGTGACACCAAACGGGCGCCCGGTATACCCGGCCACGTGCCTACCGCATCACAGCCCACCCCTACGGTCAGCGCTGTCCACGGCCTCCAGCATACTACAAACACCAGAAACTACTTGCAACTCCTGGACAGAGGACTAGGGTGAATAAGAAGCCGAGAGGGTCCATTGGTTTCGGGCCCAATGCGTGGTAGTAGCTGAATCATGGATCACAAACACAGAACTCGGTTCCTGAGGACGACTGCAATGAGACAACCCACCATGTACTCCTACATGGCCTCTCACCGCTACCTTTACCAAATCGTATTCACACACTTAGCTCACACACAGTAGAACATGTTCACACTCCTCTGATTCATCCCCGATGAATCAGACCTGACTCAACTCTAAGCAGTAGCAGGCATGACAAACAAGCATGAATGAGTAGGCACAACAGGGCTCAAACAACTCCTACTCATGCTAGTGGGTTTCATCTATTTACTGTGGCAATGACAGGTCATGCAAAGGATAAAGGGGTTCAGCTACCGCAGCAAGTAACAGATGAATCGGTGTTGTCCTAATGCAGTAAAAGAGAGCAGGAGCGAGAGTGGGATTTTATCGGAATGAACAAGGGGGTTTTGCTTGCCTGGCACTTCTGAGGATAGCATTGAGTCTTCATCAGTGTCAACGATCACATCATCGGTATCACGTCTATCGAGAGGGGACAAATACCGGCAAACAAGAAGGAACACAATCAATGCAATGCACAATATGATGCATGCTATGACATGGCAATATGAGTGTGTTTTGGGCTAATGCATCTAGCAACAAGTTAAATGGGGTTGGTTTGAATACAAGATTCAAATTCAAACTCCATATGTGATTATTCAAATGCCATTTAATTGATTTGTGCTAAACAGCATCTATAAGTTGTTCTAACATGCATGAAAATGGTACAGATGGATTCCTTGAATTTTTCTGATAATTTTTCATATATAATTTATTTAATTTGGAGTTACGGTTGAATTTCTATGAATTTTAGAAGTTTATACAATTTTCTGAAATTTCCTGAATAATAATAAATCCAGAAAATACTTATTGCGTCAGCATTGCGTCACTATGACGTCAGCAGGTCAACAGACGCTGCTGCTGGTCAAACCTGACCAGTGGGGTCCACTGGTCAGTGACTAGGGCTGGTTAGTGCCGCTGACGGGTGGGCCCAGTCAACGGCCACGTCAGCACGGTCAAACTGACGCGTGGGGCCACTGCAATTAGACTAAACTAAACAGAAAAATATACTAATCCTAATTAGGCGCAGGGGCCCACATGGCAGTGGCTCATAGGGTGATTAGCCCCTAACTAAGTGGCCACATCGACCCGCCGGAGTTTGGCCGGCGGTGACCACAGAGCACGGCGGGGGCACACCGGACTTGCGCTAGGGACATCGGATTCGCGCGCTGAGGGCACCGGGGCGTAGCCCGGGCTCTCCCGCGTCTGATGGGGTAGGTGGGGGGGCTGCGGGGACGCCGGGGCTCGTCGGAACGGAGCTCGCGGCGGCGCTGGAGTTCGGGTGGTAACGGGTTAGCTGCTGCGGCATGCAAACGGGAGGGGGCTTGCGCTAGGAATGCTCTACGGAACGCTGCGAACCCGTTAGGCTCGCCGGGGTGACCAAATGGTCACCGGAGCTACGTCGACGACGAGCTCGGGCGGCGGCGTGCTACGGGCATCTATGAAATGGCGGCTACGGCGAGCGGCAAGCCACGGGGTTAGGGGCAAAACGTACAGGAGCTCACGGTGGTTCGGATGAGGTAGATGACGAGCTCGGGGAGGCGGAGACGACGGCGAATCGGCGGTGAAGATCCTCGGCGGCCGGCGATGGGGAAGACGGCGTGGGCGGCGATGCAGGGTTACCGAAGGGCCGTGGATCGGTGGGGAGGAAGAGGGGGTCGAGACGGAGCTCCCTGGGGCGTCGGTGAGGCGTGGGGGTGGCGGTGGCCGCGAGGGAGCTCGTCGGTGGCGGCGGCTCCGTTCGGTCCGGGCGGGAGAGAGGGAGCAGAGGAGGGAGGGTCGAGGGGGGAGAGTGAGCGAATCGGTCAGCGGGATCGGGACGGCCTGCGGGAGTCGTCCACGCGTCTAGGGGCTCGTCGGCAAGCAGGAGGTGGCCGCGCGGCCGTGCGCGTGCGAGCACGCAGCTGCTTCGGGGCGAGGGGAGGAAGACGACGGAGGGCTGCAGTGGTGGGCTGGGCCGGCTTCTGCAGCAGGCCGCACAGGTAGGCGCCAGGTAAGTACTCTCTCTCTCTGTTTCCTCTTTTCTATTTTCTGCAATTTGTTTTTGATTTGATTTAAAATATCAAATCATTTAATAAATTCCTAGAAACAATTATGGGTGCTTTCTGAATTATTTCAGTGACCCTTAACAATTTTCAACATTTATTTGAACATTTAAATTATTTATAGTATTTAAATGCCCAAAGTCAAATACAATATGGTTTAATCAAAAATCCAAAAATGTCTTGGAAAAATATCCATCATCTCTGGTTGTGGTTTTCACCTTTTCGAGTAATCATGAACATTTTTGCAAACCAATTTGGGTTCTTTGAAAATATTTTGAAGTTGAACCTATTTGCAATGCTTTGGTGCTAGGGCTTGGTCATCCCCATTTCAAATTTCATAAAATTTAAACATGTTGCATGGATGCTAAAGCAAAAACAAACAAGGGCTGATCTGGGGCTGTGACACATGCAATTGCACCAAAGTGTGCGCACATGTGGGCACGGCCTATGTAGGGGCCCACGCAAGGTTGGAACGAAAACGGACACCAAACGAACGTTGCGTCACGTCCGGGCAGTGTTTTAGGGCATTTTCACCGGGAAAATCCTAGGAAATGCATCGAGCGTCGGAAAAATATGTAAATCGGCGTGAGTGCTGTCGACGGTGATGCCAACGTGTGGAAAAAGTCACGTGCCATTCGGCAGAGTAAAATAAAAATCGTAGTTGGGAACCGCCCCTCCGATAGACTGAAACCGGGCTCGTTGCACAAGGTCCACGTGATCGCATGCACGCAATTGCACCAAAGTGTGC
>NC_041392.1:637618083-637630238 GCF_002162155.2 Triticum dicoccoides | reverse complement strand
TGATGCCAACGTGTGGAAAAAGTATCGTGCCATTCGGCGGAGTAAAATAAAAATCGTAGTGGGGAACCGCCCCTCCGGTAGACCGAAACTGGGCTCGTTGCACAAGGTCCACGTGATCGCACGCATGCAATTGCACCAAAGTGTGCGTACATGTGGGCATGGCCTACGTAGGGGCCCACGCTAGGTTGGAACGAAAATGGAGACCAAACAAACGTTGCGTCACGTCCGGGCAGCGGTGGAAATGCATCGAGCGTCGGAAAAATATGCAAATCGGCGTGGGTGCTGTCGACGGTGATGCCAGCGTATGGAAAAAGTCTTGTGCCATTTGGCGGAGTAAAAAAAGTACTTATCAATCAATATAACTAATGACTGCGAAAAACAACTAATGAATGTGTTCGTAGAAAAAAATTTAGTGGATAGGCCCCGCGTATACATGCATATCCATCGGGGGTCAAAGCCCAAGTGAACGCCGCCTCCACGATCGCCAGTACACGCCACCAAACCCTAGCCATCTGCGTACGCCTCCCCCGACGCCATCTACGCCCGCGACACCCCCGACGCCACCTCACGCTGACGCCGCGACGGCCCCGACACCATCTGCGAATGCCTCCCTCGACGCCATCTACGCCCGCGACTCCCCCGACGCCACCTCACGCCGACGCCCCCGACGCCCGCCCTGATCCCATGGCACGAGGTACTATGCATTCATCATGTTTATCATGTACCTGTTGGGGAACGTAGCAATAATTCAAAATTTTCTACGCATCACCAAGATCAATCTATGGAGTAATCTAGCAATGAGGGAAGGAGAGTGCATCTACATACCCTTGTAGATCGCTAAGCGGAAGAGTCCAAGTGAACGGGGTTGATGGAGTCGTACTCGTCGTGATCCAAATCACTGGAGATCCTAGTGCCGAACGGACGGCACCTCCGCGTTCAACACACGTACAGCTCGGTGACGTCTCCCATGCCTTGATTCAGCAAGGAGAGAGGGAGAGGTTGAGGAAGACTCCATCCAGCAGCAGCACAACGGCGTGGTGGTGATGGAGGAGCGTGGCAATCCTGCAGGGCTTCGCCAAGCACCATGGGAGAGGAGGAGAAGAGAGGTAGGGCTGCACCAAAGAGAGATCAAATCGCGTGTTATGGGCAGCCCCTAGGCCTCACTATATATAGGGGAGAGGGAGGAGGGTGCGCCCCCTCTAGGGTTCCCACCCCTAGGGGGGCGGCAGCCCTAGATGGGTTTTGGGTGGCGGCTAAGAGGGGGAGGAGAGGGAGGCGCAGGGAGCATGGGCCTTAGGGCCCATCTGCCCTTAGGGTTAGCCCCCTCTCCCCTTCTAGGCGCATGGGCCATGGTGGGAGGCGCCCTAGCCCACCTAGGGGCTGGTGCCTTCTCACACTTGGCCCATGTATGCCTCTGGGGCCCATGGCCCCACCCCGGTGGACCCCCGGACCCCTCCGGTGGTCCCGGTACATTACCGATAAACCCTGAAACCTTTCCGGTGACCAAAACAGGACTTCCCATATATAAATCTTTACCTCCGGACCATTCCGGAACTCCTTGTGACGTCTGGGATCTCATCCGGGACTCCGAACAACATTCGGCAACCACATACAAACTTCCTTTATAACTCTAGCGTCATCGAACCTTAAGTGTGTAGACCCTACGGGTTCGGGAGACATGCAGACATGACCGAGACGTTCTCCGGTCAATAACCAACAGCGGGATCTGGATACCCATGTTGGCTCCCACATGTTCCACGATGATCTCATCGGATGAACCACGATGTCAAGGACTTAATCAATCACGTATACAATTCCCTTTGTCTATCGGTACGATACTTGCCCGAGATTCGATCGTCGGTATCCTGATACCTTGTTCAATCTCGTTACCGGCAAGTCTCTTTACTCGTTCCGTAACACATCATCCCATGATCAACTCCTTGATCACATTGCGCACATAATGATGATGTCCTACCGAGTGGGCCCAGAGATACCTCTCCGTTTACACGGAGTGACAAATCCCAGTCTCGATTCGTGCCAACCCAACAGACACTTTCGGAGATACCCATAGTGTACCTTTATAGCCACCCAGTTACGTTGTGACGTTTGGCACACCCAAAGCATTCCTACGGTATCCGGGAGTTGCACAATCTCATGGTCTAAGGAAATGATACTTGACATTAGAAAAGCTTTAGCATACGAACTACACGATCTTGTGCTATGCTTAGGATTGGGTCTTGTCCATCACATCATTCTCCTAATGATGTGATCCCGTTATCAACGACATCCAATGTCCATGGTCAGGAAACCGTAACCATCTATTGATCAACGAGCTAGTCAACTAGAGGCTTACTAGGGACATGGTGTTGTCTATGTATCCACACATGTATCTGAGTTTCCTATCAATACAATTCTAGCATGGATAATAAAAGATTATCATGAACAAGGAAATATAATAATAATCAATTTATTATTGCCTCTAGGGCATATTTCCAACAGTACCCATATAAAATAGCTAATATTATTTTTGCTCCTATTCCTAGCGACTGTGGAGTACGGAGAGATTTTTTGTTTGGTTGAGAAGTGGTGTCTCTTAGTCAGCAAACTAAACTCTAGGCAGAAAAAGCGTTTTGCAAGCACTAGTCTTGAAAAAATGCTGATGATTCCTAGTGTGCTCATGCGAAAATGTTTGCTCAAGTTCATTATTAAATTGTATGCATTGGACAGAAAAAGGTTCATCATGCCATCAAAAAACGGTGCGATATCATTGCGCACCGAAGATGTGTTTGACATTTTCGGGCTACAGAATAAGGGCAAAGATGCCATGAAAGCGCTAGGAAAAGGGGGGTTAAAGGCGAAGGTGAAGGTGCCTAGTCGCTTTCTAGATTCCAATACGGGGGAAATGATGATAGACGAGCTGATTGAGAACATCGTTGCCAGTGGCACGCACATGATGATTTTCTCCGTAGAATTGTTCTGGTTCTTCTAGGCACGGTTCTTGCACCGCAGTCCACGAAAGAAGTTCCTAATGCTTATTACAAGTTAGTGCACGATGTGGAGGCCATCAAAGCATATAATTGGAACGTGTTTACTTTACGCGTTTGCGTTGAAGGAATCACAAAGACCTTATCAGATCATACAAAATTTACTTGGCCGGTCAGAAACCTTGCCCTCCTACAGGTAAATCTTATGGTATATTTGTTTCTTTCAAACTATAGTTTGTGAAAAAAATTGCTAATATACTTCATGTTCATGTAGTACTTGTTTTGGGAGAAAGTGCTGAAGGAAATATGCCCTAGAGGCAATAATAAAGTTATTATTTATTTCCTTATATCATGATAAATGTTTATTATTCATGCTAGAATTGTATTAACCGAAAACATAATACATGTGTGAATACATAGACAAACAGAGTGTCACTAGTATGCCTCTACTTGACTAGCTCGTTAATCAAAGATGGTTATGTTTCCTAACCATGAACAAAAGAGTTGTTATTTGATTAACGAGATCACATCATTAGTTGAATGATCTGATTGACATGACCCATTCCATTAGCTTAGCACCCGATCGTTTAGTATGTTGCTATTGCTTTCTTCATGACTTATACATGTTCCTATGACTATGAGATTATGCAACTCCCGTTTGCCGGAGGAACACTTTGTGTGCTACCAAACATCACAACGTAAATGGGTGATTATAAAGGTGCTCTACAGGTGTCTCCAATGGTCGATGTTGGGTTGGCGTATTTCGAGATTAGGATTTGTCACTCCGATTGTCAGAGAGGTATCTCTGGGCCCTCTCGGTAATGCACATCACATAAGCCTTGCAAGCATTGCAGCCAATGAGTTAGTTGCGAGATGATGTATTACAGAATGAGTAAAGAGACTTGCCGGTAACGAGATTGAACTAGGTATTGGATACCGACGATCGAATCTCGGGCAAGTAACATACCGATGACAAAGGGAACAACGTATGTTGTTATGCGGTCTGACCGATAAAGATCTTCGTAGAATATGTAGGAGCCAATATGGGCATCCAGGTCCCGCTATTAGTTATTGACCGGAGATTTGTCTCAGTCATGTCTACATTGTTCTCGAACCGTAGGGTCCGCACGCTTAACGTTACAATGACAGTTATTATGAGTTTATGGATTTTGATGTACCGAAGTTAGTTCGGAGTCCCGGATGTGATCACGGACATGACGAGGAGTCTCGAAATGGTCGAGACATAAAGATTGATATATTGGACGGCTATATTCGGACACCGGAAGTGTTCCGGGTGATTTTGGAGAAAACCGGAGTGCCGGAGTGGTTACCGGAACCCCCCGGGGAAGTAATGGGCCTTATTGGGCTTTAGGGGAGAGAGAGGGCTGCGGCCTAGGAGGTGGCCCCCCCCATGGGGAGTCCGAATTGGACTAGGGAGGGGGGCGCGGCCCCTCTTTCCCTCTCCCTCTCCCTCTCTTTCCTTCCCCCTCTTTTCCTAATTGGACTAGGAAAGGGGAGTCCTACTCCCAATAGGAGAAGGACTCCCCCCTCTCCTTGGCGCACCAAGGGCCGGCCGGCCTCCCCCTTGCTCCTTTATATACGGGGGCAGGGGGCACCCTAGAACACACAAGTTGATCCATGTGATCGTTCCTTAGCCGTGTGTGGTGCCCCCTGCCACCATATTCCACCTCAGTCATACCGTTGTAGTGCTTAGGCGAAGCCCTGCGTCGGTAGAACATCATCATCGTCACCACGACGTTGTGCTGACGGAACTCATCCCCGAAGCTTTGCTGGATCGGAGCCCGGGGAGCGTCATCGAGCTGTACGTGTGCTAAGAACTCGGAGGTGCCGGAGTAACGGTGCTTGGATCGGTCGGATCGGGAAGAGGTACGACTACTTCCTCTACGTTGCGTCAACGCTTCCGTTGCGGTCTACGAGGGTACGTAGACAACACCCTCCTCTCTCGTTGCTATGCATCACCATGATCTTGCGTGTGCATAGGAATTTTTTTGAAATTACTACGTTCCCCAACAAGTGCAACCACTGGATGATGACGCATTTGATCCACTGTCTCATGAATATCCGTTGATGCTTAATTGGTCAGAAGATGAGGCTAAGAAGCGTGACACGTACGACACGTCATACGGCCGTGGTAATGGGACGGTAAGTTTAATTGGTTCGTACTGCATGCACTTCTGTTACTATTTACATGTTGAGAAATTTAAATTGATTTAACCTGTCACAGATTGATGATGTGATAAGTGAAAAGTACAGGCAGACATTAATTGCTCAACAAGGAAGAAAGGCGGAGGAAGAATTAGAGCAAGAAGATCGTGCCCAAAAAAAGAAAGATAATAGAGATGAGGCGTCATCGAGCATGGATACTACATCAAAGATATGCAAAAGGAAATTAAACTTCTCCCTGGAAAATGTGCTGAGGTAATATGAGTGATGTGTACTTCAGTTTACATGGGATTATTCATAATTTATGCATGTAGTTAATGCTTTCGATGTGTCATTGCAGATAGTAGTGGAGAAGCTGGAGAAGAAAGGTCTTGTCTTCAAGCCAAACAAAGGGTCTGATGATGACATTGAGTTTGTGGAGCATAGTGAAGACTGGGTAGGGAAGTATGGTCCATCAAAATATTGGCCAGATGTAGAATCAATTCCTGGAAAAGAAGATATGAACAACAGGGTGGACGCATCCTTCACCACTAGGAACGGGAACAAATTGGCGCGTGAGAAAGGTGTGCATCACAACACACCTGGTACAAGAGATGAAGGCGACCCCTTCGTTATTGAGGACAATGGTAATTCACTCAACCCATCTCTTGCGACGATAGACACGAAGGACTTTCCAACTATTAATTCAACCCCCAAGAATATTAATGAAGTGTCAGACGGGCCTAGCACCGATAAATCTGAGGAGATTATTATGGATAGTTTGAACACCCGTATTAAAAATGCGAAAGAAAATGGCACTCAGGAGAATGATGGGAAGGAAAATGATGGGAAGGAGAATGATGGGAAGGAAAATGATGGGAAGGAGAATGATGGGAAACGCAAAAGGAAACAGTCAAAATACTATCTTTCACCTTACCAGCAGAACGGTGGACGTAAACGTGCAAAGAAAAGTAAGTGCTAGGTAATTTATTCTTGCAACATATTTCTGTCCTTGCATGCACACTTTATTAACTCATTGTTTCTTACTATTTTAGGTCTATTTGGTATAAGAGCTGCTATGATTAGTACTGATTACATTAATGAGGATCACATAGAGGCCGCGAAGGTTTATATCCGGACACTGGCAGAGTCGGAGAAGCTTTGCAGAAAAACTGTTGTGCACATGACGGGAATTGGTGGGGAAACATGTACACCTGATATGCTTCAAGCCATCATTTCAAAAAAGTGGTTGCATGGCGGTGTAAGTATTAGCACTAAGTTATTAAGTTGTACATGTCATTTACATAAATTATCTAATAGGCGTATTGCTGTTATGTTATTTTGTAGGTCATCAATAGTTATTGCAACCATATGCAGACCCATAATCCTCGTGCTGACTGTCACATATTATCATCTTGGGTGTCCCACTGGCTTATTCTTCGTGCTGATGGAAAGGTTAACAACTCTAAGAGGCATTTTATGGATCATTTCACAAACCAAACTAAAAAATGGTGTCTAGAGTTACTGAAGAGTATTTCATCAAAGATAAGGTACTTCAGTTTAGTATGATCATTCATAGTAATAACTATCTGTGTGTACACCAACATGAATAAACTTTGTTGTAGGCATACTTTCCGTTTCATGTGGAAGAAAATCATTGGATAACAGTTCTTATGCACAACAAGAAAAAAGAGTTTCAAGTTTTAAACTCTACTGGTAAATGCAGCAAAAGAGTTCTTGCAAAGATTGCTAAGTTGGTAAGCTTACAACGTTACATAAAACAATATATAGTTATTCGAAACGTACTTCATATGGATTTGTCAATTTTATTTCAGAGGGCAGAAATAGCTAATGATACAAATGAGGTGAATGCTCTTATTGGAACGGAACATCCTGATGTATATTCCTGGCCAATAAGGGAGTACGATATGCCGTCACAAACAGACGAGTATGTTGCAAATGTTGAATTAGTATGTACTTGTCTGATCCATCAATAATTGACTTGTGGTTTCTTGCAGAGTCTCTTGTGGTCTTTTCGTAGTGAAATGTGTTCAAAACTGGGACGGAGATGATTGAACATTTGAGTTTGATCAAGATGAGGTTAATGCTTCAAGGGGACGCATTCTAGCTGAAATACTTTTTTCAGAGTGCAACACGAAGGAAGTAGTGAAAGAGAAGATCCTCAAGATCATGGAGAAGAAATGAGTCAGAGGATGGGTGTTGGCTATTATCTCCACTAAATAAACGTGCCATTGTCGGTACTTGATACAATTTTCATAATAAGACATCTCTATATTGTAATTTGGCATGGTTTAGCATGTTCCGCAGCTAAATAAATGTGTCGTGGTCGGTATTTGCTAGAATATCTATTTTTCAATGTCACTCTTATTTGCATCGTTGTCAGTGACACTCTTATTTGCATCACTGTGGGTGATGATTTTTCAACTTGTTATATAGTGTGATGATTACGCCGCCGTGGCCGGCCTGGTGTTGCTATTTTATATTGTTTTGTATATTGTAGTGTGATGTAATGTGGACGCCGGCTGCTTTTTGTCAAAAAAAAAGCTTAGAAAAAATGCCCAACCACCTTAGCCGGGTCCATAGTAGCGAACATATCATACCCAAATCAATCCCGAAGGGGGCGACTCGAGCGGCTGATAGAGCCCACTAATGGGCCCGGCAACAGGGTCCAACGGGGCTGCGGGCGGTAATAAGAGAGAAACTCGGTGGAGGGGGCGGAGGCAGCTATTTAAGTCGCTCCTCGCGCCCCCGGCTTCCGAGGTGGTACTAAATATGGCGCCCCCATGGCGCCCCACGCTGCACTTGGTCGCCGCAAGGCTCAGGAGGCCTAATGTGCGCTGTCTCGGGTCGGCCCAGTTCGGCCCAATGAAGGCACGCGGCCAGTCGCCCCCTCCCCCGGCCCACGCCCACTCCCCTCCCCCGCGCGTCGCTGAACTCAGGGTTTAGTCCCACCTCGGAAGCGGGGGCGGGCGAGGATCGGCTTAAATACCTGCCTTCGCCCCCTCCGCCGAGCTCCTCTCTACTTAGTAACCGCAGCCCCGTTGGACCTCGTGTCTGGGCCCATTAGTGGGCTGCATCGGCCGCCCGAGTCGCCTTTGGGCTAGATTTGGGTAGGTTCTGCCTGCTACTATGGGCCCGGCAGAGGTATTTGGGCAATTTTTTTTCCGAACTTGCTACTTTGGACAGAAGCAGCGGCCGACCGCATTTCAAAACAGTACAAAGAGAATCACAGTACAAAATAGTAGCGTTCGGCCGCATTTTATCACAGTACAATGAATACAAATCAGGTCTAGTAATCATCATAAAAAATAAACAGAATTTCGAAACTGCATATAGAAATAGTACAAATCATCATGTAACGGTACAAATCAAGTTTTCTGGCACACATGTGCGAGTAAAAATTGCAGTACATATCAAGTTTTCTGGCACACATGTGCGAATAAAAATAGCATAGGTTATTCAGACATGACTCGTGCGATCACTTTTATTCTTCCTACAAACCAAGCTGCGTCTCTACGCCCAGTTCCTGAACAAAACATAAAGAAATGGGTGAGCAAATATAGTTGGTAAAATCAAAGTAGCAACATAACAAAAATAAAAAGGTTGCAACTCACTTCTCGTTCTTACTGCATGTAGCCTTGTTATGACCTGGGAGACCACACAGACTGCACAAAGAACCACTTTTCTTCTTTGTAAAATCTTTTGGCCTACCATTCTTTGTAACATCGGGGCCCCCCTTCGATCGCCCCTTCTTAGGTGCACCCTTCGTCGAAACTTTCTGAGGATCACCAATACCAGGCTCAACTTGTTGCGCCTGACTTGCCTCCTTCTTCAGCATATCATACCTTCTACTTCCTATAAGTTCCTCCTCTGAAATCCCTTTCTGCGCTATTATGTTGTCCAGACACTTCATCAACTCGTCGTACAAGAAGGGATCATTTTCTGCAACATGAGCAGCTTCTGCAGTTTTAATGGTTATTGCACTATCCCGTTCTCTCTCCAATGGCCCTGACCAACCCCATCCAAACATATCACTCTTTCCTTGCACAGGCAACCCATCTCTCGCATGTTTGGACAACCGATGCAGGACACAACACTTTGGTATTTCAGTTAAGTTCAGATGATGGAGAACAAACAGAATGTGTTTGCATGGCAGCCCTTTCCGAACCATCCTAAGACAACTGCATGTAATAGTTTCTTCTGAGTTACCTGGTTCATAAACAACATTGTACCTGAACTTGTGGTTATCCTTCCATGTCACCATGAATGTCTGACGGCCAATTCCCACGAGCGTCTCAAATATCTCCAACTGACCCATCTTATGCAAATCATCTTGCAGGATGTAGAAATTAGCAGGTGTGAATACTTTGGCGGCATGCTCCTCAAGGGCCTTATATTCAGTAACCGATGGTGGTTCCTTCTGGAATGCCTCGCAGTCATCGTACGCCTCGTTCTCACGCAGGCGAACTATACAGTTCTCATAATGCACCATCAAATCTACAATAGTCATACCGTAGTCCAGGTGAAGGTGAAGGCAGGAGTTGAGGCTTTCACTCCTCTGGTTACTTCGCATACCAAGTAAAAAACTATCGGAAAGATATGAAGCTGCCCACAGTCTCCTCTTCCTGTACATCCTGTTAAGCCACTCTTCAGTTCTATCCGTCTTCCATTTATCATAGAAAGCTTTCCATCTCTGCTCAAAGTTCGCTTGAGAGGTGGCATAGTACAAGAGCGATCTGAACTCATCCAGTGACTTGTAATGCAGGTGCCTCTGCATATTTTTCTCGATATGCCAGGAGCAAAGATGATGGAAAATATCTGAAAGGACAGTCCGAATAGCCCGGATCATTGCAGCATCACCGTCTGTGATGATTGACTTTGGCTTCACCTGACAATTTGCCTTCATAAATGTCTGCAGCAGCCACACGTATGCCCCTTCCGTCTCATCAGCAATGATGGCACAACCAAACACTGTGGTGCAACGGTGGTTGTTAACCCCGACAAAGGGGACGAACGGCATACCGTATCTGTTCATCTTATACGTGCTATCAAACACGACCACATCTCCGTAGTCCTGATAGTCCCTCCGCGACTGTGCATCGCACCAGAACATACTCTTCAGTCTCCCTTCCTTGTCTTGCACATACTCAAAAAAAACTCAGGGTCCTTCTCCTTCCTGCTCCTCATAATGCCAACTGCCTTCTCTGCATCACCCTTTGCAATGAGCTTCATTTTTTCTCTGCAGCAAAGATTGTAAATGTCCCTCCTGATAAGCCCGCACTTATTGTACGAACCGTATCTGCTGATGAAGTTGTCCATTATAATATGCTTTCTTATCCCGGCTGCTTCCATCGCCAATATCTCGGCCCTCTGGCCATCTCCAATCCGTCTGTGTGACCACAAAAAAAACCTCGTCGGGCCGAGCCATTGCGTAGTTGTGATCATCCACGAATGATGCGACGAACCAAACGCCACGTTCTCTGTCCAGCTTCACCACCATATGTGCACCGCAGTCGCAACGAGTCTCCGGTCTAAGCCTGCGCTTGCGGCCCTCCATGGTTATGAACTTGTTCTGCCTTCTCCCTGCCCTGGAACAAAGAAACCGCCGGTACCGTATCATTCCCGAAGCACCTCGTTTCACCTTCTGTTTCCTGATACTAAACCCGTGCTCTCTGGCGTGATTGTTGTAGAATATGTATGCATCCCCTTGTGACCGAAAGGTCATAGCCATGACCTTCCAATGTGTCTCAAGCATCTTATGCTGCCTTTGAGCCTCCTCAATATCGATCTCTCCCTCATCGTGATCAACGTTAGGACCATCTGACTCATCCTACAACATTCATTTGAAAATATATATGTCAATTACTATCATTTAAACCCTCATTTAAATCATAGTATTGATCGATGTACAACATCTATCAACTAACCTGGCTCAAATTATCTGCAAATGTTTCCTGCCAACTATGTTGCATATTGTCAACATCCACATCTTCCTGCAAATTTGTACACATAGTTAGCCATGTCATACTTTGCAAATTCAAAAATAAAATCAAAATATACGCCACTTATGTTTTCACTATTTGCGCCATGTTCATTACTATGAAAATCATCCGGAGGTAAGATATCATATGACGAGACGGAATCATTGTCGCTGCTGTCATCATCTTCGTTCAAATTATCGTTATCAGTCTTAGTCACCTTATCAGTATCATTCTCGTCCCTCCCGAATGCGGATTCTTCGTCCATGTCAACACGCCTAGCTAACTCACAAAACTGCAAAACATTTGAAGTGTTGATTACAACAATGACAAAAACTCATGTTGGTTTGCAAAAAAGAGAAAGACGTGTAATCCATGAACCCAGCAGCTACCATGAATTTTTTCTTAATGCAATGGTTCAAACAACACTTTTTTGTGTTGTGTGAAATAACTAGTTGAGGTTGCCCAGCGGTGTGTGCATATTGTGTGATGTCATCATGACAAAAATAAGCGTTCTTTAAATTAATTAGCCCTAACTTCTATCCTAGATTCGCCACTTAACTAGCCCTAACTTCTATCCATCATGTCTGCTAGGTTTAGATGAAAAACCTTGCCCCGCGGTGTAGGCGTCGCCGGCGTTCGACGACGGCAGATGTCCCCGCCTTGAATCTACCAGCCGGCCACGTGCACGACGAGCCACCGGCCGGATGTTTGGTAGGATCCGCGACGGGGGGTGGGGAGACTGGTCCGGATGAGGCGTGGCACGTCGGGCCCTTCACGTCCGGGGGGTGGATGATGATGGTGAGATGCGGCGACGCACGCCGTTGGGACGGCGACGGTGGCGTCTGACGGGGTCGGGCGGTGGCGATCCGCGGCGCCGGCGATCGGATGGGGCGGGCGAGTACACAAGGTGGGCGGTGGAGTAGACGGGGTGCCTTCACGTCCGGGCGGTGGACGATGACGATGAGATGCTGCGACGCACGCCGTTGGGACGGCGACGGCGGCTTCG
>NC_041392.1:637603559-637617554 GCF_002162155.2 Triticum dicoccoides | reverse complement strand
GCGGCTTCGGACGAGCTCAGACGGCGGCGGCAGACGGGGTCGGAGGGCGGAGATCCGCGGCGGCGGCGATCGGATGGGGCGGCCGAGTAGACGGGGTCGCGGGCGAGTAGATGGGGTGGGCGGGTAGATCGTGCAGGCAGTTTTTTTTTGCATGCGCGCGGTCTACGTACGCCAGCTACAACTGTATAATACGAGGTGGGCATACCCTTCTTTCGTATGACTATTCTGCCCTTCTACGTTTTGTTGTTGGGGGGGGGGGGTCTACCGAAGCAAGCCTCAATATTGTTTAGTATCCTGACGATACCTATAGTCCTTTCACTGATTTATCCTTGCCTTATGCCTTCTATATCAACTGATGTATTTATTCATGTCTACACCTTTTATCAGTAACTAATGGACTGCATACATAACGGGCTTTATTATGATACCAATTTAACTCTTATTAACTTGCGATGGCATGTGGACCTCTTGTCTTATGAACTTTTCTGTCTCTTTCCATCCGGTTGATTTGTATATAGAAGCTTGATGCCTTGACCCTCGCTACTTCCACCCTCACTGCTAAGGGTGCCGTCCACAAGAACAAGTGAAGACTGCTTCATCCTCGATGTTTTCAAGACCTTATCTTTGCACCCTTTTGAACAAACTACTGCTGTGTTGCTGCCGTGTTTACAAATGAGGTCTTTGGCGCTCATAGAGTCATGCCAAATCTTTGTTGATGTATTTCCCTGTTTAAGATCCAAACTAAGCTACTTTCATGTCTTATAAATGCCATCGTTTGCCTTTTGAATGATGCTATGTTGCTTTTCCAACACTGCGCTTATGCCCCTGCCTATATTACCTCTGGTGATGTACATCCATCTATTAATATCCATGATGCCACTCTTATCTATAGTTATCTATTTTCACTGGTTTTCATTATTTAAAGCATCAATTGCTCAACAAGAAAACCAAATGTGCTGATTATAACGCATAACAATGAGGGAGAGTCGTGCCCTGCCTTTCGCCGTCCATCTTCCGCTCAAGAGCTAACATGATGTGATCTAAAGATGCATTTCTATATGAAATACACATTCCAACCATACTTTCCTTGCTCTTGCCTCTTGCGTCATTGGCGCAACGGGTCATCTAGTTTAAATCAATAATGAGGCTAGGCAACTCGCTCCCAGAAGGCTCCCTCGACTTGGGCTTTGTTAGCCATCCAATCTGTCCTTTTGGCGTGTCCTGGAACGTCCGATCTAATCAGATTTTTCACCTCGCGGTCGTTTTGACTGGTCAATGACGAATGGGCTCGCGCCTCGTGTTGATTGACTGGGTTGGCTGTTTTCCCGCGTGAACGACACTTTGCCCAATCTGGTCCGCGCGCTAGGCACCCAATCTCGCTCGCACACCAGCCGCCGCACAACCTAGCTCCCACTTTCCCCTCGATCCACTGCCCCTCCCTCCTCCCCGCTCGTCACCAGGGCCTCGCCGCCACCTACTCCTCCTCCGCCACCGTTGCTGCTTCCCCACCTCGACTTCCCTCTCTCCGTTGTTTATCCGGTCGTTGGCGGCGCCTGGTTCCAGATCTGGCGCAAGTTAGGCGAGCCCGGTGGTGGGGCGAAGGGGCAGTGGAGGCGGGCGACCAGGACAAGCAGCTGTCGGCCCGTCGCGGGTGAGGCTCCAAAGGGAAGAGGCGGGGACAGGAGGCTCGAGGGAAGAGGGAAGAGGGATGAGGCGGGGACAGGAGGCTCGAGGGAAGAGGGAAGAGGGATGAGGCGGGGACAGGGTGAAGGAGCAGGCTGGTCCTCGTGGAGGCGGCGCCTCCGGCCAGGGGCCATTCGCCGTCGCCGGCCTCACTCGCCTCGTCTATTCTCTCGTCACCAACTCGATGATGGAGGATGGGACAAGCATGCCGGTGGCCAGCCAGTGGAGCCCACCACAGGTGGTAAGATTTTTCTCTGCTGTCTTCTTACTCCGGGGCGTGCCCTGGAAGAACTCACCCACACCAGCCAAGTTACGCTTCCACCTTCTTGCTCACGTTCGTGGTCCAGCCGCAAGCTATCCGAGGTGAAACTACTTGAGGTTTCAGACTTTCAGTGCACATTCTTAGATTTTTCCTTCCATGATGGCTTGATGTAGGAGGAGCCATGATGTGTGTGAGGTAGAGGTAGATCATTGGAGGTGAAGCATGTCTCCTTGATGTGTGCTTCATCTGAGGTGAGTTGTTTTGGTGATTCTCGATCTACTCTGTCATTTCCTGAGCAAATTTTAAGTTGTCAGGTTATATTTAGGTGTTTTTAGTTTCACATGATTGTGATTGACAGAAAAATATCACTCGTGGGGCAGATTTAGGTAAATTTGGGTATTGGTATATTTTACTATGTCAAACTTTCATTTTCAGTTTCACGGGGTACTTAAGCAATGGTTGCACCCCGCCACATCACATACCAGGTGAGATCAACGAGGACAATGATAGTTGAGTTCCGACGAGAGTTAAACAAATACTCCCTCCGTTCCAAAATAGATGACTCAACTTTGTACTAACTTTAGTACAAAGTTAGTACAAAGTTGGGTCATCTATTTTGGAACGGAGGGAGTAGTTCGCTAACATTGATAATGATTGGGTAATTCCATTCTGTAAATTGCTCTGCCGTTGAAAGCTGTGATGTGGAAATTATAGCTTGGTTCATATAGTTGCTCTCATTATGCTTTTCTTCATTTGAACTCTTCGACAGATGCTCAGATTATAAGAAAGAGGAATTTTATAATTCAGGCATCGATTGCTCACCTTTGAAGGTTGCAGATTCAAGTGCTAGGCTTTAAGGATGAAGCAAATCCCAATCTAGAAACATGTTAGTCTATCTTGATGCGATTGTACTTCTTGAACCATTTGTGCACCTGTATTTTTCACCATGGCAATTGAATGTGCAGGTGTCGTGCACCATATATTTGTCACCAGAAACGAATGTGCAGGCGACGGCCATTTGATTAGTGTTATATCCAACTAAGGTATCCTTCCACCAAATGACCACATCTGAATTTGTTTAACTACAATCCGATGCAACAGAGTTCTGTATTGTTCTCATAGTCCATCCATTATATTTTTTGCTTTCAAGGCTAGCTGACTGCTGTTTGATTATCGATTCATCTACGGCAGCACAGACAGGTAAAAATGTTTTTTTTTCTTGTTTTACAGTTTTAGGTCAAAGTTCTCTTTTACCTTAACTTTTCAATTGTACTCTGCTTTGTAGGTTCTGATCATACCGATTTAGTGACTTACTACAGTTTGATTGCCGATTCATATTTTATTCTTTTATATTATGCAGCTTCCTCTGTGTACTATTGGGATAAATTCCATGAACTATGTATCTTGTTTAAATGGCTAGGATTTGAGATTGTTTGGATCCATCATGACACAATGTTCTGACCATCAACTAGGGTGCTCAATGCACAATAAATAGCTTTTGGTTGTCACCATTAGGACACAAAACTACTAGATTTTGAGGTTTTTAATAGCTCAAATATGCCAACTGCAGAGCAACATGGCGGTTACAATGGTTCCATGTCCTAATTAGTTCTTTTATTCCGTTTTGCAGGCGTATTATCTTGGAGGTTGCTTCTTATTTTTACTATAGATCAAGTTTCTTTGTTTCCTTTCTAGCTACCTCTGCTGCATTTGTTTTATATATCCTACATCCTTTAAATATCCTATATGCTGTCATGATCCTTTTTTCAATGATCATGTTGATTTTCCTGATTTGGTCGGGTGTTGTGTTTTTTTTGCCCTTGTGCGCTTTGATCGATGTGCTCTGGCTCTGTGACTGTGATGATGCACAGGCAATGGCGGCATGGGTGGCATGAGAGGAAGGATGGGAATCAGCTACTTGCATTCGCACGGAGGAGGCAACGTCGACGTGATGGCACATCAGAGGAGGCTGAGCTCGTTGTGGAGCTTCTTGAGGCAGCAGGACATGATGTCGTCCATCACAGAGATGGAGATGGCCATGCCCGTGCCGATGCCGCCCGCGGACGTCGGCGAGAGCATCGCTGCCGACAACGGCTTGAGTGACCTCTTGAGGATCTTCTCCATGAGCACCTGGGACGACACCAACTCCAACATCATGTTCTCAGCGCCCGGCAGCAAGAAGGCCGAGGTGCTCGGCGACAGCGATGTCGGCATGGTCACTAGCTTCAGCAACATTGACTCCCAGGTAGGACAAACTTCACATATATACACTTCACATCCATCCGGACTCTCCCGCCTACCAATTGTTTAATGCTACACTTCTACTAACACCTTGGTCCAGATTCAGTTAGCCCTCTCGAGCTGGACATGCCCAGCATGGACGACTACCTGCAGCTGCAGCAGGACTCCGCCGACTGCAGAGTCCACGCCAAGCGTGGCTGCACCACTGACCCGCAGAGCATCGCTTGGGAGGGTTAGTTAGTTTCCTGCAACATTTTCGGTATTCGTCTTGGTGTCGGATGTTTATACTGAACATTTTTCTTGCTTATGCTGTTTAGGAAAGAAGAACAAGGATCAACCAGAGGCTAAGGAGGCTGCAAGACCTCATTCCCTACATGGACAAGGTCACAAGGTAACTAAATCAGCTGAATTGATGCACACTGTCAATTATGTTACCACATAGAGATGAAAATTTCACCAGGAATTACAGAAAATTGTACTCGCTAAAGTACTAAATCTGATGAGTACATGCTGCATATTTAGCGATAAAACTGAATACTAAAGTACTCCCTCCGTCCCAAAATTCTTGTCGTAGATTCGTCTAGATATGGGTGTATATAATACTAAAATGTGACTTGATACATTCGTATTTAGACAAATGTAAGACAAGAATTTTGGGACGGAGGGAGTACTAAATTTGGTGTTCCTAATCCGAGTTGGAAGTGTTGCCCACGAAAATCGGTAGTTGTCAATAACTCGGACCTTAGTTACTTCAGATTTCAGAATTGCAGAAGTGGCAACTCAAAAAAATTTAAATGTTGGCTATACTTTCTGTCGTTATCATGATAGTGCAATACTTTGTAGTAGATTCTCTTCGAATCCTTCTCTAACATGGTTATGGTAGTAATTTGGACAAAAGCTGCTATGATTTTTTGATTCTCAGTTTATTCTACCATGGATTCCCTTTGGTATGTGCATGTTTCAGAACTGAATATACACGTAGAAGAAACTTGAGAGCCAATATTAGTGCTAAAGGATTACTCTGATTGCCGATCTATGTTGTCGCGGCAACATAGGCCAATACACATTCAGGAAATATGTGACCAACTTTCCCAAGGTCTCGCATCATCTACTCAGGTTAATTCTCGGTCTACAACCTCCAAAACTTGCAGTTCTATTTTTTTAAAATGCTTAAGCGCCCATTGCTCTAAGCGTCAGCCTGTCGCTTCGCTTGTGCTTCATGCTTTCCTGAACATTGATTTCTATCAAACTTGTTTTTTAAGTTTTCATGCTGATTACTGATTGTGGGAGCTGAATTGTGCTCCGGTGGAAGTGTTAGAGTGTAGCATTTTTGTAAGCATAATCTATATCCATTCCTATTGGGAACATACCCATGTAGGTTTTTGTAAGAATCCTGTTGGAGCATGCTACTAGGACTTATGTAGATTGGCTATTCTAGACATTGCATAAGAATGGTCTGCATCCTATATATGGTCTTAGTGCGTCTAAAAAAAAGCATGTGTTAAATAACTGTCAGCACAATGATTTCCAACCAATAGAAAGTTACTCCGGTTGGTATATATGAGGCAATGTCTAATATTTTTTTAGAATAATGGTTTTATTAATTGGATGATTATCACTTTCATGGTGCGCCTACTTTCAGATATGTAAAATCCAGGACTCTTATGTAATGTGCGTTCAATATCTGTTCAACAGTTGAATAGCAACATCAAATCATTCTCTCGAACTTATTATATCATGCTCTCTAACTTCTTGACATTTAATTTCAATTAAACAAATCTTGTTCATAGCGAAAAATATATTTTATAGAAAAATAACCCTTTATTCTGTTTATTATCTCTAGCTACTTCTACTGTAGTCCTTGCTTAATACTGATGTTTGTCTTGTGATTGTTTCAGGATATTCTGTGCCCTAAGCCCTACAGAATAATGCCCAGTCTAATTTCAACAGTGGGACAACCTCAAACTTCTCTCTTCAATATTGAAGAAGCGGCTTACTCAGATCCATGGGCATGCACTTAGAAAAATAGCTAAAGAGTACGAGATATTCCTAGAGTAAATAAAGGGCTTGTGTGCTCATAAGTTAGACAGAAGCAAAATGTTATTTATTATGCTCCTGTTGTATCCTCGGACATTTTATTCCACCTATAATACCCCAATATCGAATATCTACTTTCGCACTGTTGTACAGAAACTGATGTTAATATTTGTGCATACTCTTTGTCTTAAGTGGGCTTTCTTTAAAAAAATGCCTTTATATTATCCAAATAACATAACAAATTATGCATCCTCAAGTATATATTTTAAGAGATGGGTCTTAATTTTCCATATAAATGGGTTACAAATTGTATGGGTTCAAATTGGACTCTGTCATTTGGTGCAACTAAGGCCCTGTTTGGTTCATAAGTCCTAGGACTTTTTTAGTCCCAACTTATAAGTCCCAAGTCCATAAAAAGTCCTTACATGTTTGGTTCTTGGGACTTATAAGTCTATATAAGACCATATTACAACTATAAGTCCCTCCTTAAGAGTCTTATTTCATAAGTCCCAAATGCCCATTTTAAGTCCCTATAAATCCCTCCTGTTTGGTTTAGATGGGACTTATAGGGACTTATTTAAGTCCCTAGACCAATAAGTCTCTGAAAACAAACACCCTCTAAATCTATGCATGCGGAGAAATTTGAGGTAATAGGAAGGGAGGAATCTCACCAGTTTCACGGGCGCAGAGTTTCACTAGGTAGCATATGGGCATTTCAAATACCCGTGCCTCCATATGTGCGAGAAGTTATTCTTTTCATGCACATGCAAAATAAAAGTTTAATAGAAACATTGCTAAAAAAACCCTCCTTAGCAGGTTTATACATGTTGTAAAAATATATTCTTTTTCATACATAAAACTCAGAATTCTTAGCGTGCGCATTTCCCAGACAAATGAATACTAAAAAAATAAACGTATTTACAGTACGGGATGATTTAAACTTGGGCTTTCTGCTACCAAAATAAAATGTGCATATGCATCCTGTTGTGAACAACAAAACACCATTTTTTTCCTGCTAAGGAAAATTAGATTTATTGCTACGTGTGCTTGACCACAGCTAAACCAACTAAACATATATTTAATTTCAAATAGGGCTTTCTCCTACCAAACTAAGATGTGTATTTACATCGTTTGTCCCTACTAAAGGAAAATAATGCCTTTTTTTATCACAATCATTTGACATCCACAACTAAACCACAATTTTGCATCGCCGAGTTGTGGTTTGTATGCTTGAAAAATACCTTTTTAACTGAGCTTGAAAATTCTTATGTGCAATGAAATTGTATCTAACACTTTGTAAAGAACAAATGAAACACTTTTCAAACAACTCTTAGTCTAAATCGACACCTTGTGCCATTTGACATGATAATCATAAATGGTTGCTAAAGAGTTTGAATTGGTAAAGTGGTTGCATCCGCTGTTTCAAGTCTGGACTATTCCTCCATGCTAAAACCTAATTTATTTTTCAAAACGCTTCGTGTTTGAAATGGACATTGTGTTATATGGCGTAATGGGCCATTTGTGTTACCATGCATGCCGAGTAATCCGAAATAATAGGAAAGAAAAAATATCACCAGTTGAGTACGCTTCTCCCGCGCAAAGGAGGGACCGAGGAAGAAAAGAAATACACAGGCACGATGGATGCAAGCGATGCCGCTTCATATTGTACTCCGGACATGCCACACAAAGAACTGTTCCTGGACCGGGCTAGGTATCCGGATGGCCCACACAAAGTATTGTTCCTGGACCAGGCTAGGTAGCGTATGGGCCTTTCAAATACCCATGCCTCCATATACACGGGTTTTTCTTTTCGTGCACATGGAAAATAAAAGTTTAGTGCAAACACTGCTAAGAAATTACATCCTTAGCGGGTCTATATATTATGCAAACTTGATTTATTTTCAAACTTAGATTTCTGAGCGTGATAACTATATTTTCAACTAAAAAATGCTTCCTTAGCTGGTCTATGCATGTTATAGAAATAAGATTTGTTTTTTCAAACTCAGATTTCTCAGCGTCATAAACATATTATCAATATAGTATGACTTAACACATATGCTTTCTACTACCAATATCGAATATGTCCTTGCAAAATGAAACTATTTTCATCGACAACATGGCTTTAGCGGGTCTCTGCGCCATTTGGCGCAACGGGTCAACTAGTAAGAAGAAAAAGGGAAGCGGCTGCAGCAGTGGCGGAGCGTGAATCAAATATTAGGAGGGGCCAAATGAGTGTATATGTCATAGAAAAGGCTAGGATGATCAGAGACACCGGACGATTAGTAGAGCAATTAGCAGATAAGTAAGTGTATTTGGTAAATTTTCCTTTTGAAAGGGGGGTCAGGGCCCGGAATTGTCCCCACTACGCTCCGCCACTGGGCTGCAGAGTTTGCACGCAGCGCAAACACTCGTGTTCTTCGTGAGAGAGAGAGAAAGTTCAGAGAACTGATCCTGCAACTACAAGCGGGGGCTCTCGGGCTGAAAAAGGCAGGGGCCCCGCGGAGGAGCTCTCAAGTCCGTCCGCTGAGCTCTTGTCCGCATGGGCATGGAGCTCGCCGTGGTGGTCGTGGTCAAGCAGCACCGCCTGGACTGAAGACTGAACCTCCACCATGTCGATGTTCTGACTCCGGTGGACAGCGTGTGTGGTGCGCACCGCATGGACGCATGCATCGTCGGGCACAGCCGGAGCTTCCTCGCCCACGTAGGCTGTTCACGGCACGAGGGCTGCACGCACCGGCTTCCCAAGGCGCACCCACATCGAGCAGCGGACCGGGGGGACGCATAGCAGCACCGCCCGTGCGCACCAGGGGCATGGGGGAGCGGTGGCGCGGAAAGAACCTGGAGGGACGGTGGCGATGGAGAAGCAGGGGCGCCGCGGGGGCTCGGCCTCGCAAGAGCGGGCTGCTGCGCAGGCGCGAGGGAGCTCGGCTAGGGCCCGGCTCGGCAGCCGAAAATGTTGTGCTGAACCATGTGCAGCCGCACCTACGCTCGGAGCCAGATATCTGTTGGGCACATTCCCAGGGATTTGTGCATGACAGTCATGGTACAGTGTGGCGGGAATCATCAAAAGACAATTAGAAAGTCTACAGGTGCTAATAAAACTCACTGCATGTTAAAGTAATAATGGGAATAAAATAACGAACTTTGCTCCATATACGTGTACTGTTCACATTCTTTATTCTTTATTGCTTAGTGACGTATAACGGCTGTGGCCCCAGGCTTGCATGGACGCAGAACAGTTCCCTCGGCAGATAAGCTGCATCATTTTTTAGTGCTTCAGTTAGAAGAATTCTTATTCACGGCAACAAAGAGAAAATGCAGCACTAGTCTTCCAGAAAAATCAAAACCGAGCAAGACAAATTCGGTGTTTTTGCTGACAGATTCTTCTCTGGCGCCACCGGATGCCAGAAAAATCAAAACCCTGGTGCATGGTTTTTTGTACAACATGCAAATACAGCATATGGATGCGATCTGTGCAAAAATATGAAGTTTGGCTCCGTTTCTACAAATTTGAATGACCTTTTGACCCTTGCTGCATGGTTTTTTGTACAACATGCAAATATCAACATTATTTCCTGAAACTATTTGTGATGATACAGAACATCCAAATCTGCAATGCATACATTGGATTGCTACAAACTTTTGTTTTGAATTTTTTTGCTACAAACTTTTGAAAATTATTTTAACACACCAGGAGCCAAATGGCTGCCTCATGCATGAACAAAATAATGTTTTTTAAACACTAGGGATTGGACTCACGTGATACAGTACATTGATAAGTGTGCCAGCCCACCAGGTTAAAAAAAAGAGCCTACGCAGGGCTATGGGCAACCTGATGGAGAGATGGACCAAGGCAAACAATACAAGATCAAGGAAGTTTGAATGCCGATAGAGCTCGGATCCACATGAAAACAGTACTAGATCGAACGGTGCCGAGTCTAGGTTCGGATGAACCATGGTGCTGAACTTCCCCTCTCCTCGGCAGCTCGCGGCAGCATTCGCAGCAGTAAGCCGGCGGTCGAAAGAGCCGAGGCGCGGCCCGTGCACGCGCGAGCAGCGGCCTCGACGGGGAGGGAGTCCCAACCGCCAGCGTACCAGCTTACCTCCCTCTGTCTACTTCCTCTCCAAGTTGGTTTTTGCAGCTGATGCCGGCGTTGAGCAGTCGTTGCTCCGCCGTACACTTCCTCGGTGGCATCGTCGCCCCTCGCGCCGCTTAGAAGGTGTTCAACGAAATGTTTGGGAAAGTTGAGGAAGAGAGAAACTCCGTCTCCTGCGTCCGTTTTCCCTCTGCCATGTCATCGCTGACAGCGGGCCCTGTCCGTCAGTTTTTCTATCAAAACAAGGTCAATCGACCGGCTAGTGCTTTCGGCAACGTGATTACTCAAAATTGGTGTTTTCAGCAAACTTTTATAAAAACAGTAGTTTTTGGCACTATCGGACGCAATTGTGGTGGTTTTTGACAATTTACTCATTGGTTGCAAGTGTGTAGGAGTGTTTCACAGGCATGTTTTTCAGTAGTGCGAGTGAGATTCATAGTTTGGTCATTAATTAGTGTGCGAGTGAGATTCACAATTGATCAGTTAATGCAAGGGATTGTTCTATGTAAAAGCATTGGATCTGATGTATGCAAGTAGCACCAGATTTCTTTCTATGTTTTCAGTCTGTTGTATGCAAGCATTGGATCTAATGTATGCAAGCACACGATCCCACCAAGAAGATTACTTCTGTGCTTGAACTACTATTCCAGATGACTGCTATTTTCCAGGAGAAGAACAGATATGTGTGCTTGCTGAACTCCTGAATCCTCATGCAGGATTTAGTTGTCACATCGACAAAGCAGGATTTAGTTGTCACATCGACAAAGCAGAATTTAGTTGTCACATCGACAAAGCAGAATTTAGTTGTCGCATCAGAAGGCGCCAAAAAAGACTGTTTCCTGAATCCTGATGCGTACATGCATCATTGTTGCCAACAGCTCATGTGTACTTGCTGTCTGAATGTTGCAACTGCTGTGGCAGTATCATGTGTACTTGCCATTTTACCCCCTGAATGCTTATTATTTTCATCTCTTGGCACTGCTCGGCTTATGCATCATGTATTTAGAACGGAAAAAATGAGGAGCTTCTTTACATTAATACAGTCTTTCCTTTTCAGTGCATCCGAAAGTATACATGAGAGATTACTAGCTCACGCATATAGTTGTTGTAGTTTGTCGATCGCTGTCTTGATCGGTTTGGGATTCTTTTCCTTTTTCCTCGCTTAGGCATAGCTTTGATCTTATATGACTTTGCTACTTGTCGGCGTGTTTATGTGTGTGTGCGTTGGTGTCGGCTGTGTGCATCCTAGCTATGCAGAGGCCGGGTGTGTGTTCATTGTGTTTGTATCTTCTTGATGCTTCATTCTGAGTCAATAAAATCCACCCTTTGTCGAAAAAAAGCTCACGCATATAGTTCAGTTATTAAGTTTTTGAATAAGTTCAGCCTCAGAGCACATACTTTGCAATTTTTGCTTATTTAATTAATCCATTAGGAACTATTATCCTCGGGTCATAAAATATGTTTGCATTTGACTTGGGAAGTCTTTGTAGTATATGTACTAATTTTCTGGAAAGACATCTTTAAGCTTAAATTATTGAACTGTAGAATATGAGTTGTAAATACTGGTTGTGTCATTCAGTCTTTAAACAATTTAATCTTAAACTTAAAGAGTGGGCTGTGAGTTCTGTTTTCATCTGAGTATATCTAGAACTATGAGAATATACTGGTTCTGGTAGGTGGCATTCTCATGCTCACAAATGTTAAGAAATAGATAATGGTTGTTTTTTCCAAAGTTCGCTCACCGGGTTTAGAAATACTGGAGTAGATAATAGGGTCAGTAGAGTGGTTGATTTTAACAAAAAAGACGAGTACCAGTTTAGTAGCCATGCGCATGTGTAAAGCCAGTATGGTGGTACTTATGTGATTCTCTAATGTTCATCTATGTTATGGAGTTGGAAATTGGTTCTTTTTAAGTTGAAGTACCCATCTGTTGGTATAATGCTCTTCTCAGGTTTTAAGTTTGGTGTGCAAACATGCAGGCCACCCACTAGATTTTGATTCCAGTATAGGCTTAGAATAGGGGATGCTATGTTCGAAAAAGCGTTGCGGAGGCCGGTCTGCAGGCAGCGCGGAATCCACCCCGCTGAACTAGCATTGGGATGTGTGTTGTCAGTCGTATGCCATTTCCACCACTTCGTATATCACCGTATTCAATTATAGGCCCCTAGTTGCAGGGACAGACACCGAACCTGGGCGTGCCCACCTGATCGGGCGCACCGGTACGTGTTGTCACATCGTTGTTTCAATAGTTTCACACAGGGCTGTGCACACATGGGAGAGTTAGGTGGTGTTTGTTCACTGTCCCAGTGCATTACTAGTTCACACCGCTGCCGCCAGTCATTGAACTGCCCGCACACCAACACGCCTCATGCGTTCCATGGCAGCAGCTATTTTTTCTTTAGCTTACATTTCATTTTTCTTCCATTTTTCTATTTTTTCTTGAATTATATTATAAAAGTACCAATCAAAATACAACCATTTTTAGCAGATTTATTTTTCGAAATATTCTGATAGACCATTATTCATTGGTTCCAAGCCCGCTCTTATGCTTTTTGTTGCTACATTCTAAAAAAATGACAATCACGGGCAGGCCCGAAACATGATCGTTAAAAATTGTCTCATCGACCCGCACCTGTCGAGCTAAAAACGTGATTTGTGTTCCTCTTGTCTCGGGAATTATGTTCCGATAGACTTTTCTTACTAGTCACGTGCCAAAATATGGGGAGCCAATCCATCAGGAAAAATATATTCCTATGGGCTTTTCTTGATTGGTTCCTAGTCCGTTTAAAGACTTATGTTGCTCCATTCTAAATGTGAGTTGTTTATGTCGGGTCAACGGGCATATCCTTCTTCATTGTAATCTGTCATGGTCCTTGACCAGACACATGTCGAACGGCAGAGGGGCACTCAACTTACGACCACATAAAAGGCACAATATTAGATAGTTTTTCAATACCAGATTAAATTAATGAAAATTGAACAAAAGCGTTAGGCGAAAAACAGTCGGGCACATCAATTCCATCACTCTATCAGAACAAAATATGTTTCGATAGACTTTTCTTGCTCGATTCCAGGTCCACTATATGCTTTATCCCACAATCTTAACAACCCACATTCAATTACTGGCCCGAAGTAAGGTGGTAAAAAATGTGACATGTTGCTTTCGGGTCACGCGGCATTCTTTTTCCATTGTAATCAAACGTGGTTCTCATTGTACACGTGCCAACAAGTCGAGGGGCACTCAAGTTACAAACAAATAGGAGGTACATTTTACAGTTTTCCAATATCACATAAACAAAAGCCATTTCGTTAAGGCGAAAAACAGCCAGACGCATTAATTCTATCACTACCGTCATGCCAAAATGGTTATCAACCATTGTAGTGAAGAAAACAGTTTTCCTTAGAAGCACGAGGTAGAAAATGTGCATTTGTCGGGTATTTCCCGAATTAAGCCTACATGGTCTTTGCCGGCCACGTGCCAAAAGAGGGGTACCAACAATATTCGCATAGCCTTTTTGTTGCTCCATTCTAAAAAAAACTACAATCACGGTCCGGACCGAAGCATGATGGTTAAAAATTATATTATCGGTCATCAACTGTCCGTGTGAAACGTGGATTGCATTTTCTCTTGCCACGAGAATTGTGTTTTGATCGACTTTTCTTGTTGGTCACATG
>NC_041392.1:637543885-637603087 GCF_002162155.2 Triticum dicoccoides | reverse complement strand
GAAACAAAAAAAAAATTCCGATAAACATTTCTTGATTTGTTCCTAGTCCACTCATAGACTTTCTGTTGCTCCATTCTAAATGTAACCTTTTTTATGTCGTGTCCAGTGGCATATCCTATTTCATCGCAATCCGCCGTGGTCCTTGACCGGACACGTGCCGAAAGGCGGAGGGGCACTCAACTTACGACCATATGAGTGGCACATGTTCAGATAGTTTTCGAATATAAGAGAAAACGATAACCAAAAAATAAATGTTAGGCAAAAAACAGCCGGAGACATTAATTTTGTAACCACCGTTATGCCAAAATCGGTAACCACCATTCTAGTGTAAAACGTATTTTATTTTAAATGACTACGTTGCGTGGTCACATGCCAAAAGAGAGGAGGGCCCACACTATCCGAACAAATAGGTTCCGATATACTCTCTCTGTAAACTAATATAAGAGCGTTTAGATTACTACTTTAGTATTCTAAACACTTTTATATTAATTTATAAAGGGATTACTCTTTTGCTCGATCCCAATTCCAATTAAAGAGGGGGCCCGAAGTAAGGTCACCGGGCGTTCTTTTTTGGGTTGTAATCAGACATTGGTACACGCCTGACACATGCCAAAAGACCGAGTAGCACCCAAGTTACAAACAAATACGTAAAAGGTTCATTTTTATACTCCCTCTATTTTAAAATATAGTGTGTTCTCGGTTTCAATGCTTCAATTTTGACCATAAATTTAACTAACGAGATTGACTGTGACGGGAGCAAAAATTATACCAGTAAATTCGCATTCAAAAGAAGTTTTTAATTATATATATATTTTGCTCCCGCCGTAGTCGATCCCGTTGGTTAAATTTATGATTAAAATTGATCCTCAAAAAATGCGGGCGCATTATATTTTAAAATAAAGGGAGTATAGTTTTCCAATGTCAAAGCGTAGATAGACGCACCTGGATTGAGGGCGTGGCGGAATCATCATGGACACCGTGCGTTGAGCTTGATGTGAAGTGAAGAAGAGAGGGGAACGAACAGAGGGAAAACTGGATCCACAAAGGGCTACGCTTGGGGCAGAGCAGCAGTTATTGTAGCTGCAAACTACGCGAAACATTTTGAAACCCGGCCATGCCCCGAGAACACCATGGACCAGCCGGACAGCAGCAGCCCATTATTTATATCTGGGCGATCGGTCCTGACAATGGGCAAACACCATACATTTACACTATTCTCGTAGCTGTATATTGGTCCATATAAGGTGAAAAAGCCTGACAGGAGTGAATCATGATGCATATTCCCACGAGGAGGATACCGAGCTGCCTGACGCTCGGCCTCTGCAACGCCACTCTCATGCTATGTTCAGAATTATACCTACCCCCTCCGTCCGTGAATAAGTGTACATCTAGCCTTTGTCTTAAGTCAAAGTTTTAAAATTTTGACCAACTTTATAGGAAAAAGTACCAGCATTTATGGCACTAAATTAGTATCACTGAATTCGTTTTGAAATGTAGTTTCATAATATACCAATTTGATGTCATATATGTTACTACTCTTTTCTATAAAGTTGGTCAAAATTTTAGAACTTTGACTTAGACCAAAACGTAGAAGTACATTTATTCGCGGACGGAGGGAGTACAGAGGAGGGAAAGGTGGAGTGGATGGTGGACACCGTGCACTTCAACGATCCCTACATTGATCCCTCCACGTGACCACTAACCAAGTCCCCTGAGGAATTGCTCGAAGCAAGACAAGAAGCATGGCGTGCTCAAGCTCAGCTCATCACGATGGCTCGTCGACAGGACATGCATGGAGACGTTGCTCAAGTGATGCAATTTCACATACATGCAGGGCAGCCTTGTTGGTGGCAGTCTTACACAGCTGAGCAAAGCAAAGGAAGCTGAGTCTGCAAACTGCAGCACAGTATTCTTACTGGCATGTTGTTCAGTAGTTAGTGTGCATTATGATCACAATCGAAATATGCAACGGATTCGGTTTGTTTAAAAGCATTTGGTCTGATGTATGCAAGCATCTGCCACTAGATTTCTTTCTATATTATCATTAAAATTAGGAGTGCGCATTTTGACATGCTGGGAAATGGAAAAATTAGGTCTACTCTGTACAAGCTCATGGGGTGACTGATTCTTGTTGTCTGACTTGCAGTCGCTCTGAACTGCAGCGTTAATATTTATGTTTCCTTCCCTAAATAGCACTTGTCATCAGCAGTTAAACGAACTATACCAGTTAAAAAGATAGTATGATCAACTTCAACGGTCAAAACTTGGCAGCGACACCATCATCCATCTTTGCCTCCGTTTTGCCATCACCAGTCATCTATTATATTAAGACAAGAGGCAAACAAACCATTATATTCATCCACACAGATTAAATTATCTTGACCACTAATTTTTCTATTATATAATTAAGACAAGAGGCAAACAAGCCATTATATTCATCCACACAGATTAAATTATCTTGACCACTAATTTTAGATATGAAGGGCTGAGATTTAAGATATCAACGTTACATACAAATATTGTTACATGGATACAATTGAACGTGTCGCGTACAAAACTATGTCTAAAGCGATGGACAGAAAAAGCAATCGGAGTTGTTTAGATGGACACGAGAAGATAAATTAATTGAAAAAGAGTAAGCAGGACTCCTACTTTGATACAGCTAGCGCACGTGCATAGAGAAGTCTTATCCTGTTATGAGTTCAACAAGTATGGATACGTGACGATTCTCTTGATTGATTCTCAAAATAAAATCCGCTGATCGACCGTGCATGTACCTATGCTTTAGGCTTTTGAAAGTAACTAGCAAGGCCCATGACCACCGCATGCTCGGCGCAATGGCCGGCGCACCAACGGCGAGGCTGGTGCAAAGGAAGGGGCAGTCTACGGTTTAGAATGGCCTAATTTGGGCATGAAGAGGAATATGAAAAGCATCATGTATTTAGTTGCGACGACGACGACGATGTTATTCATAACTACTGCATCATTGTGTATTAATGCTGGATAGATGTTCAGGTAGCCTACAATGATGTGTGAGCGGCCGCGACGATGATGACGACAACGGCAACAGCAGAGGCACGTGTCGTGGGACAGGTACGTAGCAGTGTAGCCAAGTGTGGTTGCTGACTCGCGGCTGTGGCCGCATGAACAAATCGACTCATGGGTCAACATGGTCAAGTGCTTTGGCTGAGCACAACACAAACACGCACGTACACATGCATGCCTCTGCATGCGAACAGGTGCAGTGCTCGATCTCTTTCTTGCACTGGAACGCTAATATTATGTGTACATGCTTTGTGAGATATAAGGTTTTTCTCGCAGGATGCATTTATTTTAATTTTATAGATAGAATATGCATGATGCATCTGTACGTAGTAGATAATATGGTTGTGAAGTGACTTCGTATTTCATACATAGATGGCCAATATGTTGGCCTTTTTTGTTCACAGAATCGAATCGATTAAGAATCAATTGTTGTACAGTGTTTGGATACAATTTTAAAAGTCTAAAAAATATGGCTATGATCTCCTATAATAAAGATAGGGAGTGTAGCAAAACCGTAAAGATATACTACATGAATATCCTCATAGTTTGCTTTGATGTGTTATTTTCTAGCATATTTTTTCTTTTCTCTTATCAACCCACAATAAATAATTGGCCTATGCATCCACATAATTAGTCATTTTCATATATGCGAAGTGAATATAAGTTGACGGAAGTAGACACGATAAACAAAAGGACAAGCCGTGATTACTTTAACGGAAAATATTTTTAGCCGTTTCTAAAAAATATATGGTGAAATTGCACTGCCTTAGAAGTGTCGCAGGCAGCATAGGACATTGCATTAAGATGCACATGCGTGGAAGCATATAAAAGGACTGATATTGTAAGAGAGAGAAAAATGCAAATACGACCAGTAATGAGCAGAGAAGATTAGACATGATAAAGTGTGAACCATCAATTAATTGCCTTATAGTTTAAAGGTACACCCCATTGATGTGGAGTGCAAGATATGAACGAGTAAATGGTTTTCATGTAGACACATTTATGAGTACCATTTATCTTATGTTTTGACTTACAAATGTCCTTGGCTACAATCCAATGCACTAAAATAGAAAGACACCCTGTGCAAAAACAGTACACAATCATATTTCTCAAGTCAAACATGTTGGTACTATTCCATATTTGGATAGTATATTAGTACTATCATATCAGTGAGTTAACCGAAATATTAGTTGATAATAAGGCAAAATAAGAAAAATAATATCAAATATAAAATTATTGAAAAAAATCTAGACGCGCAATTATGTGGGTCACTGGCTATTAAAGGAAATTGCACAGAGTGCTATAAAATAATGGAAAGTGTATCAAGCAAAGCAGCTCAAACCGTGAAGCAAACATGAAAACAGGAGTTTCTATGAGACACGTCTCACGAGGACGATGGCTTTCACATCCCCATAGCAATCCATAAACATGAATTGGCATAAGATGAATCCATGTAAACTTTATTTAATCATTGTAGTGATTTCATCACAATTTCTCCAAATTCCTATAAAATAATATAAACAATATAAAAATATCTCATTTAACATATATATTGAGATTATTGAAAATATACATGATATATCTGTTTCGATCAGATAATATTATGTTTATAAATTGCAAAATCACACTTCTGTGTCATGTGGATCATGTGACAAGCTAAGCACAATGCCATACATAAATATCATAATAAGCTGATCACATGAATACTAGCATTGTCCAAAGTATGCGAAAGAAAGTGTCCACCTAGCCATCTACCATTTTGTTGTGTAGGTTCTCATTACCATACGCTGGATGACTAAGGAGTGAAGATGAGAGAGGTTTTATTTTTCTACATGTAGAAACTACAACAATGCTAAGGTGGAAGGGTGTAGGAAAGAAAGGTTAAAATACAAGCCATGATATTTAATGTTTTTTCTAGAAAGTTCTTCAAAATTGTTGATGGAAGAAGAGATAAAGCTGGTGATTTGTTTGAAATTTAAGGACTTTATACATTAAGTCGTACACCTTAGTGGCATCGACCATATTTTTTCACACACCAAAGTTCTTAGTAATCACCTCACAGACATAATGGAAGTAAGTCTACCAAAGTCCAATCAGTTTTTTGGTGATAATTAAAATATATATTGGCACGAGTAAACTAAGACAATAAAAAAATTCTACCTAATCATTTCTATAATTTCAAATGTCAATCTAGAAGATACATAAATATCTCAGCTTTCTTGATACTCCCTCCATTCCAAAATATAGTGCGTCCGCGCTTCCCGAGATTCAACTTTGATCATAAATTTAACCAACGAGACCAACTGCGGCGGGAGAAAAAATTATATAATTGAAAATTTCTTTTAAATACGAATTCACTAATATAACTTTTGCTCCCGCCGCAATCGGTCTTGATAGTTAAATTTATGGTCAAAGTTAAAGCACGGGGATAGAGGAAGCACTACATTGTGGAATGGAGGGAGTAGATTGCTAATCGTTTAGAATTCTAGTCGCGCAATTTGCGCGGGTAACAATTCTAGTTTATATCCAATTCTCAAGGCAACACTAACAAAGCCAACCAGAGGCGAGCTCGGCAGAGAACCTGAGGAGCATCAACCAACCCAACCGAGCGTCAACGTGGCGCAACCCGGTGGTGCAGAGTAGAGCAAGAGAGAAGTAGTAGCGCAGGGGAGCGAGTTAAACGTACAAGTGTTGTAGTTGTTGTTGTCGTCGTCTATAGCCCTGTAACTGGCGAAATGGCACTTACTAGAGCCCTGTAATCGTCTAGCACACCAGCTTTTGTCCAGACCGTATTTTTGGGTTTGTAACTGGCGAGTCGTCTCAACATGAGTAAGCAATGAATCAAGGTTCCCTAAACTAATCTCGTTCTATGACAGGCACGTTGACTTGGAGGTACTCTCCAACGAATTTACCTGCTCCCCGACACCTCACGGTCTGTCTGTTACCGACACGCGTAACAAAATAAATGGTCAGAGTTGTTTGTTTTTCTACATTACTTGTGATTTACTACTACACATACGACTAGGGATTAGGAAGACGTGGAAGCAGTATACTACCACACGGGGGTAGGGGGTCCTGCCGTTAGCCGTAGAATAAACGTTGGTATACGCTGCTTCTCTTTTCATTCTTGAGCTAAAAAGAGTAAAGAGTTGCTAAAGAAGGAGAGGGAATTATAGCTACCCTTCGTTGCACATGTTCCTCGCCGAGTTTGGGTAAGGTTGCAACCCGTTCTTGATCTCAGCCACCATCCATGATGGCTCATGGATTCAGTTGCAGGAACACTACGCCGTGGCCATAAGGCTTTCAGGCACATGACCCAGCTGCTCCGCTTCGCATCAAGCAGCAGGGAGAAAACAACCATGCATTTTCATGGCCTCGCTGTTGTGCTGCTGCTCTGTTTTGCTTCTCCCACAAGTTCCTGCACGAGGCCACTACACTCTCTGACTTCCTAAGGCCTTGTTCGTGTACTCCCTCCCCCGCGAGGTTTGCGGCCCAACCCCCCGTGGATAGACGAGGATTAGAGCAACTCCAATGGGGCGACCCATTTCGTCCGCGACCATCCGTTTAGATCGGCGCGGATACAAAAGGCGGTCCAACGCGCCGATCCAAACGAACACGTGTCCGTTTTTCGTCCGCGGGCAACCCATTTTCGGCGCATTTTTGAGCCGATTTGTATCGGCGCGGACACGCGACGGACGCGCGCGCTCGCCTACTCCTGTCCCCGGGCCCGTTGGTCTGTGGCACATTGGCCTCCTCTCTCACCCCCCGGCCAACAAGCAACCCTCGCCTGCCTCCTTCATCGCCGACGACGCCGTCCATTTTTGCCGGCGACTCTTCCAGCTACCGCCGCCTCCACATCCGCCCAGCAACGCCGCCCCTCCCCTGTCGCCTTCCGCCGCCGTTTTGCCACCGGGGAGCAAACTACTTCCCACCGCCGCTTCCCCCGACCGCACAACCGCCTGCGACCAAGAAGCCGCCTCGCCGCCCCTGCCACATCTGACTGGCACGCTCATCGGACGCCGTCACACTCGTTGGACGCCGACAGGGAAGCTAGCTGGTCTATGGGCGCCGCGACTCCCCTCGCCGGCCGTCTCCTTCTTCAACGCCCGCAAGCTGTTTGACAGTTTGCCAAGGTACGAAATGGACTCCGCTGACGAGTTCTTTTTTCGCAATTTCCTTTGCGACTCCGACGATTCGTCGTCCGACGACGAGGAGGAGATATTGGCTGCCGTGTTGGTCCATCACCACCTCAACATCCAGCTGCCGTTGTTCCGTGGCTCCATTCCGGGCCACCTTCCGGCGTGGAATCGTAACCAAGAGAGCGGGCATTTCCTTCTCTGGAAGGACTACTTTGATACAACAAACCCGTTGTTCAAACATCACAAATTCCGCCGCCATTTTCGTATGAGTAGGCATGTTTTCAACCGTATTAGAGAGGGAGTGGTTGGCTATGATGACTACTTCGAGTGCAAAGAGGATGCCGTCGGCAAGATTGGTTTCTCCTCTTATCAGAAATGCACTGCATATATTAAGACTAGGATTTGTCACTCCGATTGTCGGAGAGGTATCTCTGGGCCCTCTCGTTAATGCACATCACTAAAGCCTTGCAAGCAATGCAACTAATGAGTTAGTTGCGGGATAATGCATTATGGAATGAGTAAAGAGACTTTCTGGTAACGAGATTGAACTAGGTATTGAGATACCGACGATCGAATCTCGGGCAAGTAACATACCGATGACAAAGGGAACAATGTATGTTGTTATGCGGTTTGACCGATAAAGATCTTCGTAGAATATGTAGGAGCCAATATGAACATCCAGGTTCCGCTATTGGTTATTGACCGGAGACGTGTCTCGGTCATGTCTACATAGTTCTCGAACCCGTAGGGTCCGCACGCTTAACGTTCGGTGACGATCGGTATTATGAGTTTATGTGATTTGATGTACCTAAGGTAGTTCGGAGTCCCGAATGAGACCGGGGACATGACGAGGAGTCTCGAAATGGTCGAGACGTAAAGATTGATATATTGGACGACTATATTCGGACATCGGAAAAGGTTCTGAGTGATTCGGGTATTATTCGGAGTACCGTGGAGCTACGTGAATATGGGGAAGAAGTATTGGGCCTCATGGGCCAAGTGGTGGAAGAGAGGAGGCAGGGCACACGCCCCCTAGCCCAAACCGAATTGGACTAGGGGGCCGCCCCTTTCCTCCTTTCCTCCCTCTCCTTCCTTCTCCCCTTCCCTTTCCTTTCCTCCTCCTAGTAGGAGTAGGAAAGGGGAGTCCTACTCCTACTAGGAGGAGGACTCCTCCTCCTGGCGCGCCCTAGGAGGGCCGGCCGGCCTCACCCCTTGCTCCTTTATATACGGGGCAGGGGGGCACCCTAGGATAGACAAGTTGATCATTGATCCCTTAGCCGTGTGCGTTGCCCCAGTCCACCATAATCCACCTCGATCATATCGTAGCGGTGCTTAGGTGAAGCCCTGCATCGGTAGCAACATCATCACCGTCATCACGCCGTCGTGTTGACGGAACTCTCCCGTAAAGCTCTGCTGGATCGGAATTCGTGGGACGTCATCGAGCTGAACGTGTGCTGAACTCGGAGGTGCCGTGCGTTAGGTACTTGGATCAGTCGGATCGTGAAGACGTTCGACTACATCAACCGCGTTCTCATAACGCTTCTGCTTACGGTCTACGAGGGTGCGTGGACGATACTCTTCCCTCTCGTTGCTATGCATCACCATGATCTTGCATGTGCGTAGGATTTTTTTTTTTGAAATTACTACGTTCCCCAACAGTGGCATCCGAGCCAGGTTTATGCGTAGATGTTATATGCACGAGTAGAACACAAGTGAGCTGTGGGCGATACAAGTCATACTGCTTACCACCATGTCATACTTTGGTTCGGCGGTATTGTTGGATGAAGCGGCCCGGACCGACATTACGCGTACGCTTACGCGAGACTGGTTTTACCGACGTGCTTCACACACAGGTGGCTGGCGGGTGTCAGTTTCTCCAACTTTAGTTGAACCGAGTGTGACTATGCTCGGTCCTTGTTGAAGTTTAAAACAGCACTAACCTGATGAAATATCGTTGTGGTTTTGATGGTAGGTAAGAACGGTTCTTTCTCAGCCCATAGCAGCCACGTAAAACTTGCAACAACAAAGTAGAGAACGTCTAACTTGTTTTTGCAGGGCATGTTGTGATGTGATATGGTCAAGACATGATGCTAAATTTTATTGTATGAGATGATCATGTTTTGTAACACAGTTACCGGCAACTGGCAGGAGCCATATGGTTGTCGCTTTATTGTATGAAATTCAATCGCCATGTAATTGCTTTACTTTATCACTAAGCGGTAGCAATAGTCATGGAGGAAATAATTGGCGTGACGACAATGATGCTTCGATGGAGATCAAGGTGTCAAGCCAGTGACGATGGTAATCATGACGGTGCTTTGGAGATGGAGATCACAGGCACAAGATGATGATGGCCATATCATATCACTTATATTGATCGCATGTGATGTTTATCCTTTATGCATCTTATTCTGCTTGATTGACGGTAGCATTATAAGATGATCTCTCACTAAATTTCAAGGTAAAAGTGTTCTCCCTGAGTATGCACCGTTTCCAAAGTTCATCGTGCCGAGACACCACGTGATGATCGGGTGTGATAAGCTCTACGTTCATATACAACGGGTGCAAGCCAGTATTTGCACACGCAGAAATACTCGGGTTAAACTTGACGAGCCTACCATATGCAGATATGGCCTCAGAACACTGAGACCGAAAGGTCGAGCGTGAATCATATAGTAGATATGATCAACATAGTGATGTTCACCATTGGAAACTACTCCATCTCACGTGATGATCGGACATGGTTTAGTTGATATGGATCACATGATCACTTAGATGACTAGAGGGATGTCTATCACTCTATCTAAGTGGGAGTTCTTAAATATGATCAATTGAACTTTAATTTATCATGAACTTAGTACCTGATAGTATTTTGCTTGTCTATGTTGTTGTAGATAGATGGCCCGTGCTGTTGTTCCGTTAAATTTTAATGCGTTCCTTGAGAAAGCAAAGTTGAAAGATGATGGTAGCAATTATACGGACTGGGTCCGTAAGTTGAGGATTGTCCTCATTGCTGCATAGAAGAATTACGTCCTGGAAGCACCGCTAGGTGCCAAACCCGCTGCAGGAGCAACGCCAGATGTTATGAACGTCTGGCAGAGCAAAGCTGATGACTACTCGATAGTTTAGTGTGCCATGCTTTATGGCTTAGAACTGGGACTTGTCACATCCCTAGTTCTGATATGGTCCTAGGCTTGCTTTGTGCATCATGGTTATATTTCAAATGAAATTGAAATGGGGATGTTTCAAACCCTAGCACCAAAGCAAATTCAAATAGGTTCAACTTTAAAATGGATTTTCAATGAACCCAAAATGCTATTCAAAAATGTTCATGCTCTTTGGATAATGTTGGGAACAACAACCAGAGGTGATGCACATTTTTGCTACTCATTTTGGATTTTTGAATCAATGCATAAATATTTGATTTGGAGCTGTTTAAATTATATAAATATTTTTAATGGCTCCAAAAATGTTGGGAATTGGTGAGGGCCTCTGAAATATTATATCTAGATGCCACAAATATTTTCAGCATTTATGGAAATGTTTTAACATTTCTTTTAGATACAAAACAAATGTCAGAAATAGAAAAAAGAAAACAGAAGAAGGAAAAGGCTTACCTGGCCTTACCTGGTGGCCCAACGGGACCGGCCCAGCTAGGCCCAACCCACCACCGCACCTCGCTGTCGTCTTCCTCCCCGGCAACTGGCAGGAGCCATATGGTTGCCGCTTTATTGTATGCAATGCAATCGCCCTGTAACTGCTTTACTTTATCAATAAGCGGTAGCGATAGTCGTAGAAGCAATAGTTGGCGAGACGACAACGATGCTACGATGGAGATCGAGGTGTCGCGCCGGTGACGATGGTGATCATGACGGTGCTTTGGAGATGGAGATCAAAGGCACAAGATGATGATGACCATATCATATCACTTATACCGATTGCTTGTGATGTTTATCCTTTACGCATCTTATTTTGCTTTGTTTGAGGGTGGCATTATAAGATGATCTCTCACTAAATTTCAAGGTAAAAGTGTTCTCCCTGAGTATGCACCATTGCCAAAGTTCGTCGTGCCAAGACACCACATGATGATTGGGTGTGATAAGCTCAACGCTCATCTACAACGGGTGTAAGACAGTTTTACACACGCAGAATACTCGGGTTAAACTTGACGAGCCTAGCATATGCAAATATGGCCTCGGAACACTGGAGACCAAAAGGTCGAGCATGAATCATATAGTAGATATGATCAACATTGAAAACTACTCCATCTAACATGATGATCGGACATGGTTTAGTTGATTTGGATCACGTGATCATTTAGATGACTAGAGGGATGTCTATCTAAGTGGGAGTTCTTAAGTAATATGATTAACTGAACTTAAATTTATCATGAACTTAGTCCTGATAGTATTTGCATATCTATGTTGTAGATCAATAGCTCGCACATAGCTTCCCAGTTTATTTTTGATATGTTCCTAGAGAAAAAGAAATTGAAAGATGTTAGTAGCAATGATGCGGATTGGATCCGTGATCTGAGGATTATCCTCATTGCTGCACAGAAGAATTATATCCTTGTTGCACTGCTAGGTGACGGACCTATTGCAAGAGCATATGCAGATGTTATGAACGTTTGACAAAGCTCGGTATGATGACTACTTGACAGTTTATAGTGCACCATGCTTTACGGCTTAGAACCGGGACTTCAAAAATGTTTTGAACGCCATGGAGCATATAAGATGTTTCAAGAGTTGAAATTAGTATTTCAGACTCATGCCCATGTCGAAAGGTATCAGACCTTTGACAAGTACTTCGCCTACAAAATGGAGGAGAATAGCTCACCTAGTGAGCATGTGCTCAGAATGTCTGGGTGCTACAATCACTTGAATCAAGTGGGAGTTAATCTTCTAGATAAGATAGTGATTGACAAAATTCTCTAGTCACTATCACCAAGTTACTAGAACTTCGTGATGAACTATAATATGCAAGGGATGACGGAAACGATTCCCAAACTCTTCATGATACGGAAATCGATGAAGGTAAAAATCAAGAAAAGAATCAAGTGTTGATGGTTGACAAGACCACTAGTTTCAAGAAAAGGGCAAAGGGAAGAAGGGGAACTTCAAGAAGAATGGCAAGCAAGTTGTTGCTCAAGTGAGACTAAGTGCTTCTACTTCAAAGGGACTGGTCACTGGAAGCAGAACTGCCCCAAGTATTTCGCGGATAAGAAGGATGGCAAAGTGAACAAAGGTATATTTGATATACATGTTATTGATGTGTACTTTACTAGTGTTTATTGAAGGAAATATGCCCTAGATGCAATAATAAAGTTATTATTTATTTCCTTATATCATGATAAATGTTTATTATTCATGCTAGAATTGTATTAACCGGAAACATGATACATGTGTGAATACATAGACAAACAGAGTGTCACTAGTATGCCTCTACTTGACTAGCTCGTTGAATCAAAGATAGTTATGTTTCCTAGCCATGGACAAAGAGTTGTCATTTGTTTAATGGGATCACATCATTAGGAGAATGATGTGATTGACTTGACCCATTTTGTTGGGGATATTGCTACTTGAGGTAAACCGGCCTTATGTAGCCGGGTTGACTCTTTGAAGATTAGAAGCCCATGAAGATGTAAAGATGATGGCTCTTTATGGAGGGCCCAAAGGCGGGTTACAGTCTGTAAATGTAAACCGGCCTAGTCATGTAACTTGTATAGTAAGATAGAAAGAGAGAGGCCGAACCGAATACGTTTATGATCCGGCTTCGGGACTCTGTAGCCCGGCGGGCGTCAACCTATGTATATAAAGGGACGACCCGGCCGCAGTTTAGGGACAGACAACAACAACTCGAGAGCCAGACAAAGCGGATTCGCTCCCTGGCCTTCGAAACCCTACCAATACCAATCACAACTAGACGTAGGCTTTTACCTTCATCGAAGGGGCCGAACTAGTATAAACTCCCGTGTCCCCTTGTCCGGTTTAACCCCTTTAAGCTAACCCGTTGCGATGGCTCCACGACTAAGTCCTTTCACGAGGACATCTGTCGTGACAAACCCACGACAGTTGGCGCCCACCATGGGGCTATCGCACGATGGTTTTGAGTTCATGAAGGGCAGCTTCGATGGACTCAAGGGATACGCTATGGGCCGGATGACGAAGTGTCGCTGCAGCAAGCTCTACATCGACAACGCAGGATGGGGTCCCGAGGCCGATTCAATTGAATACGGGTACCGGGTCCCCTTTGGTGGGATTCACGTCTTCATCGGCAAGATCGGCGAACCGGCCCCCGAGCCGGACATCTGCACCGACATCATCGAAACGGCTCGGCGTGCAAGTTCTTCGCCGGTTCAGCCCGAGGCAAGGCATGTTTTCGTAGGTGTCGTCCATGGATCGGGGTACGAGGACGGACCGGTGTCCGATGGAGAAACCGTAGTCTGCTCTGATGATGAGTTTTCTAGAGAAACTGAATCGCTTTACCAGTTGCAGGACGGCCGGATTGAGGGAGGATCCGAGGGCAACAGAATTCCGGATTCCCCTGGTCCGCCAAACCAGGCCGCCATCTTCATGGTCAGCACACAATCAGCGCCTCATTCATCTACCGCCGCAGCAATGCTCTCCGGTTCAATGACGGCCACACCAGTAGGGGCAGGAAGCTCGGTGCCACCTCCGGCCCAAGTCTTGTCTGATTTGTTCGATGCTCTGGCAACATTGATGTCTGCGGAGGTGGACGCAGCAGCCAGGGATCAGCACGATGCGGAGACTGTAAAAGTGAAAGATCAGATAGCCCAGGCTAAAGTGGACCTGGCAGCAGAGAACGCTAGGATGGCTACGGAGCGGGCCAAGTTGGAAGCACAGGCTTACCGGATTAGACTGGATCAGAATGCTTCAGAGGAAGTCATGAGAAGAAGGTACCGATCACGTCTCCCGTTGGTTTATGAGCCGCAGAATCTTTTCAACACGCCAGGTGCAGGAGCTGGTAACCAACCCACGCTAAACCGGGCGGGGCGCCGGGAGCAGGAGCGCCGGTTCAGCCGCGCACGACGGACCTGCCTCGCCAGAACAACGTTGTACCACAAACACCACCCGGGCATTATTCCAACCCGTTGGACAACATTGTGGCCGCCGCTTCATGCCTAGCGGCCCTCCCAACCGACGGCGAGTCACCGCTTGCAATGGAAGCGTGTCGGGCCAGGGATCTCCTTCAGACAGCACTAAATCAACAGCAAGCATATTCACACAGCCGTGAGAGGATTCATTCCACTCCCCGTCCAAGCCGAAGTTATAGAAGACACGTGGAGGACGAACCAGCTGTGTCCAGTAGTGCACGTCGCCGAAATTCGCCACGAGGGAACAACCCGGCTGGGGGAGGTGCTAATGCGCAAGATGTTGTGGACCATGGCCGCGCACGTCGAGAGGCCGAGTTGACAGCTCGACACAGAGCACGACAGCATACTCCGGTTCACCCCACCGCCTCCGTGTAGCCAGGGGCGATGTTCAGTTCCTTAGGGGTACCATGTTTAACTCCCGCTTTGCGTAATGTGCGACTACCCAAGGATTTCAAGGGACCTCGTAAGGTACCAAATTACACCGCCGATTTGCAGCCAGAGGTGTGGGTGGAAAGCTATAAGATGGCAATGGAGATGTTAGATGTGGATGAGGCGGTGTGTGCTAAATATTTCACCATGATGTTGGAAGGGGCAGCTCGCACTTGGTTGAAGAGCTTGCCAACCAACTCTGTTGGATCATGGGCCGAACTTAAGCACCGGTTTATCCAGAACTTCAAGGATACGTGTAAGCAGCCAATGTCAATTGTAGATCTGGCCGCTTGTGTCCAAGAAGAAGGGGAGTCCACGACCCATTGGGTCAAACGGGTCTCGGCGATTTTGCATTCATCAGATCGTGTCAATGCGGACACCGCAGTGTTAACACTAGAGGGCAATTGCCGTTTCAAACCGTTGAAACAGAAGTTGGGAAGGCTCAAACGTCACTGCAACGACATGTCAACACTCATGGCCGCTTTGGTTAAATATGCCGATTCAGGTAATACCAAGGATCCGGATTCAGAGGAGGAAAAACCGGAGAAGGGTAAGAAGAACGGCAATGCCAAAGGCCAACAACATAATCTGGCAGGCCATGGAAATACTAGTAAGCGCAAGGCCGACAGTAGTTTGGACTTTGTCGCAAATACCAATGCGCAGGAGAATGGCCAGCACTGTAAAGGCAAGCAGTCCCAGAGGGGTGGAGGTCCAGGCAATAATTTGGAGCGTTTGTTAAATCAGCCCTGTCCAAAGCATGGATCGAAGGAGAAACCGACATCACATCTCTGGAAAGATTGTTATATCATGCAGGATTTCAAGAATTCCAATATGTTCCAATATGACAGCGGCCTGCCCGGCGGTTCAGGACGAGGTTTCCACGGGCTGGGTTATGGAGGTGGTGGTTCCGGTTCAGGGTTTCCAGGCAATCAAACCAGACACGTCAATCAAGGACACCAAGGCAACCAGGGAGGTTACAACCATCAGGGGAGTCAGCAGCAGCAGTAGCAGTCGGGTTATCAGAGCAATCCCAAACAGCTGAACAGCGGGCAATATCATGTCTTCACTACTAGTTTGTGCAAATGTGATCAGAAGCTTCGCAAAAGGGCAGTCAACTCCATTGAGCCGGCAGCACCTCAGTATTTACGTTGGTCGGAGCAACCTATTTTGTGGAGTAGAGAGGATCACCCGCCCCGGGTTGATAATCCAGGTCATTTGGCCTTGGTGGTAGCCCCTCAAGTTGGGGGATACAAGTTCACTAAAGTGCTCATGGATGGGGGAAGTAGTATCAATATTTTGTATTATGATACATTCCGCCGTATGGGGTTGACAGATAAGGATCTTAAACCGTCGAATACGGTATTTCATGGTGTGGTGCCTGGTAAGTCTGCATATCCTGTTGGTAAGATAGCTTTGGAGGTAGCTTTTGGAGATGACTACGATTCAAGGTCAGAAACATTGACATTTGAGGTGGTGAAGATCAAAAGTCTGTACCACGCCTTGTTTGGGCGGCCGGTTTATGCTAAGTTTATGGCAAGGCCATGTTATGTTTACCTACAGCTTAAAATGCCAGGTCATAAGCGGACTATCACAGTACATGGAAGTAGAAAGATTGCTTTGGAGTGTGAAGAAGGCGATGCGACTTATGCTAAGTCGGTTTGTGCCACGGAGGAGTTAAAATTCTATAAGGAGCAAGTTGATCCGGCAGACATGACCTCCTTAAAAAAGCCAACTACAGAACATGATCCAGCATTGAAGTTCAAATTAGCTACAGACACTAAGATGGTTGACTTTGTCCCTGGCGATTCATCCAAACAGTTCAGCATCAGCACTAACCTGGATCCCAAATAGGAAATCACGCTCATCGAGTTCATCCGTGAGAATCGGGACATCTTTGCTTGGAAACCTTCTGACATGCCATGTGTACCGAGAGAACTCGCTGAGCACACACTCAACATTGATCCTAAGTTCAAACCGGTCCGACAGTTCCTCCACCGTTTCAACGAGGAAAGACGCAAGGCTATAGGTGAAGAGGTAGCCCGTCTGTTGGCTGCTGGGTTTATTGTTTAAGTTTTTCATCCAGAGTGGTTAGCCAATCCGGTGCTGGTTCTTAAGAAAAATGGCACTTGGCGCATGTGTGTGGACTACACAGATCTAAACAAGGCTTGCCCTGCAGACCCCTTTGCTCTCCCTCGCATTGATCAGATAATTGATGCTACGGCGGGTTGTGACCGTTTGTGTTTTTTGGATGCTTACTCTGGTTATCATCAGATCAAAATGGCAGTTAAGGACCAGGAGAAGACAGCCTTTATAACTCCCTTTGGAGCCTTCTGCTATGTTTCCATGCCCTTTGGACTCAAGAGTGCCCAAGCAACTTACCAGCGATGTGTTCAGAATTGCCTTCATAAGCAAATTGGGCGCAATGTTCATGCGTACGTGGATGATATTGTGGTCAAATCCAGAAAGGAGGGGACATTGATAGATGATCTACGGGAAACCTTTGACAATATCCGGGTTTACAAGATGATGCTCAATCCGGAGAAGTGTGTTTTTGGTGTCCCAGCAGGCAAGCTCTTAGGCTTTCTGGTTTCAAATAGAGGCATTGAGGCTTATCCAGAAAATATTGCAGCAACTACGTCCTTGGCTAAACCGGCCTGTATTAACGATGTTCAACGTCTGGCCGGCCGGATTACAGCCTTGAGCCGGTTTATCAGCCGCCTTGGAGAGAAGGTCATCCCCTTATATCAGATGCTCAAGAAAACAGATAACTTTGTCTGGAGTGAGTCAGCTGATAAGGCGTTTGAAGATCTGAAGAGGCAGCTAGTGGAACCGCCCGTGCTGGCAGCACCGATCGATAAAGAGCCATTATTATTATATGTGGTTGCTAATGCCCGAGCTGTCAGTGTAGCCATTGTGGTAGGGCGCAAGGAGCCTGGCAAAGAGTATCCGGTTCAACGGCCGGTTTATTATATCAGTGAGGTGCTCATTGAGTCAAAGCAGAGGTATCCACATTGGCAGAAACTGTTGTATGGGGTGTTTATGGCAAGCCGGAAGCTCAAACACTATTTTCAGGGCCATCCTATCATAGTGGTCAGTTCAACTCCTCTGGGTGACATCATTCAAAACAGAGAGGCAACTGGCCGGATTGCCAAGTGGGCCATTGAGCTTGGACCTCACGGGCTCAAATATATACCCCGCACGGCGATCAAGTCCCAGGCACTCGTGGATTTCATCAACGATTGGACGGAGTTACAGGCACCTGAGGAGAAACTAGATAATACATACTGGACTATTCATTTTGATGGGTCCAATCAGTTAGAGGGTTCGGGGGCTGGAGTCGTATTAACTTCCCCACGAGGTGACAAGTTTTGTTATGCCCTCCGTTTAATGTTCCCTTGTACTAACAATGCAGCTGAATATGAGGCTTTACTCCATGGTCTTCGGATGGCTAAAGAGATGAATTTGAGCCGGGTTAAGTTCTTCGGCGATTCAGATCTAGTGGCTCAGCAAGTGTCTGGCACTTGGGATTCTAAGGACCCACTCATGGCTGCATATCGGCGAGAGGTGGATGCAGTGGCTGGTCACTTTAAAGGTTATCAGGTGGACCATATAGACTGGCGGAAGAAGGAAGCGGCGGACGCTTTAAGTTGTCTTGGTTCCCAACGTAAACCGGTTCCGCCCAATGTCTTTCTTGATGTATTGCAAATCCATCAGTCAAAATACCAACCGAAGAAGATTTGGCTATTCCTGATCCGGAGGCTCAGTTGGTGGCAGCTCTGCATGCCATACCGGATTGGACGATCCCATATCTGGATTACATGAACCGGGGCGAGTTACCAGCTGAGGAAACGTTGGCTCAACAGATAATCCGGCGTTCCAAGTCCATGACCATACTCAACGGGGAGTTACATCGTTACAGTGTTTCAGGAGCAATTCAGCGATGTGTTTCTCCTCCAGAAGGTTGTGAGATTTTGCGAGAAATTCATGAAGGGGATTGCGGTCACCACGCCGGTTCAAAGTCGTTGGTTGCCAAAGCTTTTCGCCATGGTTTTTACTGGTTGACGATGCATGCTGATGCGGAGGATTTAGTCAAAAGATGTGATGGATGTCAAAAGTTTGCCCGCCGTGCGCACGTTTCGGCTCAAGAGTTGCGGATGATTCCAATTACATGGCCGTTTGCAACTTGGGGGCTGGATATGGTTGGACCCTTCAAGCGCTCCAAGGACAAGAAGACCCACCTGTTAGTAGCAGTTGATAAATTCACTAAATGGGTAGAGGCAGAGCCAGTCAGCAAGTGTGATGCAGCCACGACGGTTCAATTCATCAAAAAGGTGATATTCCCGTTTGGCTTTCCACATAGCATTATAACAGATAATGGTACTAACTTATCAAAAGGAGAGATGGAAGAATTCTGTCAACGTGAGCACATCCGGTTTGATCTAGTATCAGTGGCTCACCCCCAATCTAATGGTCAAGCGGAAAGGGAAAATCAAGAGATTCTACGGGGTATCAAACCAAGGCTTATGGTTCCCTTAAAGCGGACGCCGGGTTGTTGGGTCGAGGAGCTACCTTCTGTGTTATGGAGCATCAACACCACACCCAATAGGTCTACGGGTTACACGCCTTTCTTCATGGTTTATGGAGCGGAGGCGGTTCTTCCTAGTGACATCCGTCACGATTCGCCCCGTGTGGCAGCTTATGTTGAAGCTGATAATGAGAAGGCACGTCAGGATTCTCTGGACCTGTTGGATGAAGAGCGGGATCTTGCAGCAGCACGTTCGGCGATTTATCAACAAGATCTTTGACGTTATCACAGCCGCCTAGTTAAAACTAGAACCTTTCAAGAAGGTGATTTGGTGCTCCGGCTCATCCAAGATCAGACTGATATGCACAAGTTATCCCCCCTTGGGAAGGACCCTTTGTGGTCAGCAAAAATCCGCACAACGGATCCTACTACCTCATTGATGTTCGAGAGCATGAAGACTCACGTCAATCGGAGGAGGAGACAAAGCGGCCATGGAACATAGCTCTCCTTCGGCCTTACTATACTTGAGGCCATAGGCTCTTCACCTGTACATATTTATGACAGTGTATATACCATATAATAAACCGGAGCCTCCGTTATAAGCGGGGTATCTGTTCTTTCTTATATCATATGTGTGCTTTTACAAGTTAATGGTCAAAGCGGAGTCTTTGTTAAACCGGCTTTAGCAGCTGGGTAAAGATAAAGAAAATCACTAGGGAGCTTGGTCATGTTTGAACCACAGCTACACCTCTTCATAGGCATTTCAGCCACACAAGGAAAAATTTGTGGAGCCAAAGAGAGTATTGTTCACAGTACAAACTCAAACATAGGCACACGCTGAGCATCGCTCACAAAGTTACTTGGGGGCTCTTTTTTACAAAGCAACAAAGAGTTTGAAAGGACCCTCGTATTTGGCTATCAAGCCATGGCTTGGAAGCCTGGTGTATTCACCTAAAACCCCGGGTTAACCTGCCTTCATCAAGTAAGCCACTCCTATCCACGTAATCCTTGCATGACCCATCGAATGTGTGACAAGTCAATCTTTCATAGACCCTGAACTTGTCACAGTTAAAATGATGATTGGTTAATTGGAGGCCCATCTTAAAAGGCTTTGTTAAATGGTTTAACTCAGAGGCCTGGCAACCCATGAAAAGCCTCGATTTGGAGCCTGGCAGCTCATAAAAAGCCTCGCATATTTTCCTATTTGAATTTTGTTTGTTGACAATCATAAGTATTTTTTGATAAACCGGCGTCCTTGACCCGGCTTGCTTTCCAACCACCAGTTGTTGGCACATGATCAATTATAAACCGATGGTCATTGACCCGGTCTGGTTTGACTAAATCACCAGTGTTATAAAGAAAATCCGGTAGTTATACCGGTCCGGTTTAATACATAGACCAGCATTATGAAGATGAAATTATCAAACGTATCGGGTTGGTGTTAAACACCTTTGCTGTATACATGTTTGGTCAATCAATGAGGTAAAACACTTGATTATTCAGCTAAAGTACTATATACTTCTTGGATATTATGACATGTTTAGCAGTAAACCGCTAGACACTTTTAAGTTTTTTTGGACCCAGGAAGGCAAGTCATCATAGGCTATGCATAAAATATATCCTGAAGGGCGGCACAGATTGTTACAAAGCGTTATGAAACATGCTCGATGGCATGGCAGATAAACAAAGTTTCAGCTATCCTATTACATGAAGCTTCAAAGCGGCTCAAACAGTGCCATTGTTTTTCAGAGTAGCCATATAAACCGGAGACCGGATCAGGACTCTTCATCACGACAGTTTGACGGTTGCGGATCAGTTGGTGTAGGCACTTCTTCATCCCTCCCCAGCCGCTGGAAATCATCCGTTGACCAATTGATTCCGGTTAAAGCTTGGAACACTGCTTCCTCATGGATAAGATCAGAAGGGTTAATATCAGGGGCATAAGTGTGCTTACGAATCGGAGGCACAAGTTCTTCGACTTCATGGATATCAAACGGTTGAAAATGGGACAAATCGGTGTCCTCAGCCAATTTGCTGGCCGCTGGCCGCATCTGTTTGGTCAGCCGCCAAAGATCATCATTGTCAAAGTTTGAACCGTCTTCTTTAACGCCTGGATATCCTTTAATGATATCCTCCGCTTCAAGGTCTGGAATCCAGGCCTTGGCTCGAATAAGGGCGGTTAATGCTCCTGCTCTCGCAGCGGCTCTTTTCAACTCGGCAATGCGCGCCGGTAACATGCCCAGCTTCTCAAGGGTCTACTTAATCAACGTTGGTGCCGGTTTGTTATAAGCCGTTGTACTAATGGCTCGCTGAGACCCAGAGTATAGGTGCTCAACCAATGTATATGCCGCTTTGAGCTTCATCCGCATATCTGCACCAAGATGAGTGATCCGAGTTTCTACCAAAGATTTTATCAACATTTTGGTTAGTTTTAAGATTCATTGACTGGTGCAACATACATAAGCAGACACTTACCAAAGATAGCAGAGGTCATAGTGTTGATTTGGTGCTTCAAATCGGCTAGTTCTTCAACCACCGGTTTCAGGGCTCCCTCGGCATCTACAGCTCTTTTGGTTAAACCGGCTTTTTCGCTTTCCCATTCAGCACGATCTTGGTTGAAGGATTCTTTCAGCTTTTCCATTCCGGCTAGGGCCTGCGTCAGCTCCTCTTTGGCTTTTGCAACTTCAGCTTGTTGACACTTCACATTTTCTTGCAAGTCAGAGTTTTGGGCATCTTTGTTTCTTAGTTCAGCCTGCAACATTGAAGGTATATTCAACAAAACAACATATTTATGCACTAAGTATAAAGCATATAACAAGTTATCCACTTCATACTTGGGGGCTAATGCCTCTTTGCTTTCAAATACTACCCTCTATACAAGTCTCCAGAACAATGCAAGCATTATCCTTGACACTTGGGGGATAATGTATGTTTGTTCTAAACTGGCGGTGTGGATTAAAAACCGAATTAACTTGCCAAGTTAAACCGGCCTTTGGGGGCTATGCTGCAGAATGTTATCTAATTTTTTCAAACATGAGTCTTATCTATGATTGAGGACACGCCTTTGCAAGGATCAATGATGGGATGCTTGAAGTGTTACAAAGACCCGGTTTATGATTAACAATCATAAAACGGTTCTTGGAGGCTACTTGGAATAGTATTTCAGCTATAAATCAATGTACAAGGGAGAAGCATTTACCTCATATCGTTCTTTCATCAAATTCACCAAACCAGCTTCATAATCCCGGTTTGAGTGCAGACGGTTTAAGAAGCCGGAATGAAGCTCATCAGCGTTAAGATGAGCATAGTTTGATAAGTCGTTGCTCCATTTAACTTTATCCCTGGCAATTTGCTCTTCTTTGGCACTATGCTGAGCCAAAATGACGGGATGACCAGGAGAGCTGTGGCCTATTCCAGTAATAATAACGTCATCACCTTGGCCTTCAGGATTTTTGGTGGATGATGATGGAATTTCAGTGTCTTTCATTGGATTAGCCCGGTTTGGTTCTGCCGGTTCAGTATCAAGGGCGGCAGGCTCAGCATCTGTTGGTTCGTCAGTATGTTGGCCATCAAGGCGCGGATCATCAAAAGTTGTTTCAGGATGGAGGCCTTCCGGTTCACCAGTCTGATCCGGTTCACCTCTTGGTTCTTCTTCTTCGGCAACAGGGTCTTCTGGCGGATTGGTGACCCGAGCTTTCTTGCTGGGTCTGGCTTTGGCCCTGCAAACAGAATAAAAAAGGATTAACATCCTGTTCAAAAGATGTAGGGCGCATTGAAAGGAAAGGTTTTTCATAACTCACCAGGCCACAGTTTTCAAAGGGGGGAGTTGAGTTGCTGTCGATTCACTAGAAGAGGAAGGAGGTGTCACCTGATAATTTGAATCGGACGGATTAAGAGGCTGTCTGAAATAACCTGCCTTGGGGTAAGAATGGTCAGAAGTAGGAGAGACCTCAGACCGGTGCTTCCGAACCGGAGTATCAGGTAAACAGGCAGAGGTGACCTGTTGGCCACTGTGCCGGGTTGTCCGGCGAGCTTCATGCCGTTGAGTCTTCAAAATAAACTAGATCATCGATGGCGCGCGTTGCTGCGCCTGTCTATTTGCATAATAAAATGGTATAGTCTTTGACAAATATAGAGGCACGAAACATATAACATATAACTTAAATTTGCATGAATTGAACAAAGTTTGAAGGAAATCCACATGATTGGAACTGCAGTATCTCAATATAACTGAATTCCGCCATTGCAAGATCAAATGTTTAGGACTAAATATCAAATAATATCCAAGCAAAAAAAGTACAAGTAATAGAGTATATGCAAAGAGGGATAAAAATTGGCTAAGAAACATGGTCTCTTCCTTATGGTCTATAAATTCAATCTGAAGAACAAAACAGTGGTGTAAGTGTAAGATATAATATTATGTCATACTCCCATATGCAATTGTCCAAATATGGTACAACCGTACTGGTCTTTCTCTAGCAACTTCAATAGGGCGATTGAAAATTAATTTCTGTTTTGTGTCACCAATCAGGCGAGGCTCCAAGCATACATAATTGTTTAAATGTGGTATCACCATACTGATCTTTCAAGTTGCAGACCTGCCAGAATGATGTTTAGAGTATGGAACGAGGAAATAGAAAAATCAACCAGCAAAGAATAAGATGGCACTGAAGCAGAATATCATCTCGATAGATAAAGGCATCAGGAAAATTCATTCCATGGTAAATGTAAAGTTTTCATGCCTCATTGGCATGCAAGATAGCTTGTGTAGCCTGACGACGCAAAATTACAAAAATTGCACTAATACATAGGCAACTTCCCCTTGAACTGAATAAAAGAATAAAATATACCAGACCACTAAATCCATGACAATCACTTATCAGTATGATTATTTATTACTCTGATAACTAAAACGACTCCATTACTTGTGAGATACTAATATGCAATGGGTTACAAAGCAGATACATACCTTCCATAGAAATTTCTCACGCCCAAGATAATATGCCTTCACAGCATTCTCCAACGCATGAGCTTCTTTTCCACTACTACCAGGTAAGGAGATAAGTAATACTGCTAGATGCAATTTTTTGTGGTGAAAATAGCAACACAATCAGTTAGATAACGATCCATAGTCAACGTAATGTTTGCTTGCGTGTCAACTTATACTCACCCTAATAACACCAGGCTGCTAGCAAAAAGAAAAAAATATTACCAAGTGAAAGTGACACCCACAATTTCATCAACATATTTACTGATCTTTTGCGTAGTTTTTTTTTCATTACAGAAAATAACATGCATAAAGATCAAACTTGGTTCTTTTCGGTTTCTTATCATGAAATCACTAAACGCTCTTAAATTTATTTACAGAGGGACTACCTTGTTACATGGAACCAGGTTCTTGAGAAGTTTCAAACTTCATGCTCCACTTGATCTATTCCCACCTATCCATGTGGAGGTACAATTCAATGCAGCATGAATAAATTCAACAAGCTGAACCAGAAAAAGGAAAAAAAACATCCATAGACAATAATGTAACCTCTCTTCAAGGTTGCGCTAATACTTTCACCCTGCCTGCCCGGACATGGACAGAGTCCTTGGGTGGCTAACTCCAACGGCTTGGCACTCTTCTTATTGCTCTTCTTGTACTCCCTCCGTTCCATAATGTAGTTCATATATATTTTTTAAAATGTCAAACCTCATTTTGACCAAGTTTGTACAGAAAAAACATATCTAGAATGGCAAACATATAACATTAAATTCATCATACGACGTAGTTTTGTATTTTTTATATATTTGGTTTTATAGATATAAATAATTCCTTTTATAAATTTGGTCAAACTTTTTAATGTTTGACTTTCCAAAAAATCTATGCGCACTACATTTTGGAATGGAGGGAGTACTAACCATCCTCGACGGAGCGGTCACCCTTCTTGCACCTATATGTATTCCATTCATTCTGCCCCTCTGCCTGAAAGACATAATTCATGCAGCATAGTCGTTAATGGCATGCAACAAGGGATCCTCTCAATTAGTGAAAAAACTGAAGCTCGCCTCTCTTCGGTGTGCCTGGCTGGCCTTCCAAACCTGAGTCCTGGAACAACCAAAGGAAGGTGTAAAGTGTCAGCTTGAATGAAAATCACTACAAAAGGTCAAATAAATTCTTTTTTTTTCAGTGACATAGGTAAAACATTTCCATGGTGCAAGGAATTAGCTAAGAGTAGCAATAGTCCACGACGACAAAAATGGTGCATCCAACCATGAAGCTAGTCTCTTACGAATTTTGGTAACCTCTTCTATCTTGTTTAATAGGAAGAATTGTGGCAGTCGCAGCCACACTATGCTATATCAGTATCACTGATCTATGGAACTGTGTATATATTAGCATTTTATAATTATAACCATAAACTACTCAAAAAATTAAGTATTCTGCAGGATATGGCAAATAATACAATTAGGTTCACTTCTGTAAGACCCCAGTGTAGCTCCATGTCATAAACAAGCATGAATTAACGCTAAATCTTGGTTGGACACGACTGCATTGAGGAAAATGAATGTAGCATATTAACCTCTAACTCTAATAGTGAATATGTGTGAAGAGAAGAAAAAACAGATAAAAGTATAATTGGTAGCAAATCATTTCCCGTTCGAAGCACTTTAGCTACATGCAAAAATATCCTTGAAGCAAAATATACTACATGTTCTTTCACTCAAATAAGACTTACTCGCCCCCTCCGCCACCAACCTCACCAACAAAATGGAATCTCAATGACACATCGCTCTCAAGTTTCGGGTGCATTGTTCAAACATCTTGCCTTGCAAATGCAGATTTTTGTTAGAAAAGCCAAGGGTAAGATTCAGTTGAAGAACAAAAGTCACAAGTCAAACAGTAGCAGAATTATAAGTAAACATCCACCTTCCTTGACAACCATGGCACCAGATTGTTTATTTCCCTTTAGGTTTTTACCTAACCATGGTCATGTTATTTGATTATAGAAATAAAGTTAGACGCTCACAGTCATACCCATATAAAATACTACCAAGAATGAAAACATAGCAATCATCCGGCAGATGCCTAGTGACTTGTCAACTGAAATAGAAATAACTCGCATACATGAAAGATTGAAACCGAGAAGCAGGCACAAAAATCTGTAACACCAGGAGAAAATCCAGGAAGGCAAAAGGTAGAGCACGATTGAAACATATCCATGATTATTATTTTTCTCTCCTTGGTTGTCCACAGTCTTCAAAGGAATTGGTATGTACTCGTACTTTGTCTACTTGAGCCCTCATGTGAGCAATAATCTGGGAGCATGTGAGCACTCTACTCCCAGATGGAGCGCCACCTCCCGTGCTCGCCATTCAGGATTTGGGTAAAACCCACCACTGCCATGAATCAACACTGCTCCTCTCTATCTCAATCTACCTCACTCTCACTCTGACCTAGGGCGAGACTGGGAGGATGCGTGCACGGGAGTAGGGAGTACGTCGAGCGCGCGACGGGGTACCTATCTTCGCGCATAGACGCAGGTGGAGACGGCAGCCAGCGCGCGGCATTCCGAGAACCTTCTTCCGCCACCATGCAATCACCACGCCGACAGGCGCCGGTATCCTCGCGGCGGTGACCAGCTTTGACGCCCCCTCTTGGTCTTCCTTCCGTCGTCATTAGGGTCCCTTCTCTTCGATCGCTCTTTTGTGTAACCCTCGTAGATGGATCCCCTTTTAGGGGAGACCAGAACTGAGGAAGATAGAAATAGCCCGTTAACATCGCGACCACAAGGGCTAAACGGGACCTGGCACCAGCCGCCAGCTCGCCGCCGCCGCTGCCGCTCGCCTTGGTTAGGGTTAGCGAGCACACCAATCGCTCCCTCTCACTTTGGCCGGCGGCTATGCTAGGTGGGCTGTTTGGCCCAATTAACCACGTTACCCCAAAAATGTTACGGGAGTAGCTGCCCTCGAGAAGTTGCGGGAAGGGGAGCGTTTAGAAAAATACAGTGCACATCCAATGGCCAGAGACGATCATTACGTGAAATCGAACGACTTCGAAGGCTGGTAGCGTGAGGGAGCACCCAGGGTGCCCAGTTATAATGTTTTAAAATGTTGGATCCAAGTGAGCAAGAGGATGAGAAAAAGATTACTTTCCGGATTGCTTGGTGAGTTTTTTGTGTTGGCATAGAGTCTTAACCGGAGGAAAGGGTAATTACCTCTACCTCATCAGCCTAACTAGCTTTTGCCTCCTCCTGAGGAAGATCATTGTTAACAAGATGCATAAAAAGAGAGCCAAGTGAGTCAAGTTCTACCTCAACTTCTGGGTCATCAGTATCATCATCAAGTTCCATATTAATCCGGTCAGCTGTTTTCCGCTTTGACGTCCGTTTTACGGCTTTGGTCTTCGGGCGGGTTGGTTTGACCACTTTGTCTCCAGTTGGCTTTGTCGCTTTCTCTATGGATTTCCGTTTCTAGAAGGGGTCATCACCCTATATATATAAAGAAGAAGGGTTACAGCTTGTATAAGTTAAAGATATTAGAGATGAAGAGGAAGTGTAATGCTTACAACAGGCGGTTTGTTCTTGGTATAGAAGGGACTCAGACCGGTTTGACTACAGACCAGTTCTGATTCATTCAGAATCTTCTTTACACCTTCAGTAACTTCTTCCTCGGATAATTGGATGTTGCAGTGGCGTTGAGGATCATCAACTTCACCGGTATATTCGCACATTAAACCGGGACGCCGGCTTAGCGGCAAGTTACTCCAGGATATCCAACAGCGCACAAAATCCACACCTGTTAAACCGTTAGCTTAGCACTTGATCGTTTAGTTTGTTGTTATAGCTTTCTTCATGACTTATACACGTTCCTATGACTATAAAATTATGCAACTCCCATTTACCGGAGGAACACTTTGTGTGCTACCAAACGTCACAACGTAACTGGGTGATTGTAAAGGTGCTCTACAGGTGTCTCCGAAGGTAGTTGTTGGGTTGGCGTATTTCAAGATTAGGATTTGTCACTCCGATTGTCGGAGAGGTATCTCTGGGCCCACTCAGTAATACACATCACTTAAGCCTTGCAAGCATTGCAACTAATGAGTTAGTTGCGGGATGATGTGTTATGGAACGAGTAAAGAGACTTGCCGGTAACGAGATTGAACTAGGTATTGAGATACCGACGATCGAATCTGGGCCAAGTAACATACCGATGACAAAGGGAACAACGTATGTTGTTATGCGGTTTGACCGATAAAGATCTTCGTAGAATATGTAGGAGCCAATATGAGCATCCAGGTTCCGCTATTGGTTATTGACCGGAGACGTGTCTCGGTCATGTCTACATAGTACTCGAACCCGTAGGGTCCGCACGCTTAAAGTTCGATGACGGTTATATTATGAGTTTATGTATTTTGATGTACCAAAGGTAATTCGGAGTCCCGGATGTGATCACGGACATGACGAGGAGTCTCGAAATGGTCGAGACATGAAGATTGATATATTGGACGACTATATTCGGACACCGGAATGGTTCCGGGGGTTATTGGATATATACAGGAGTACCGGGGGGTTACTGGAAACCCCTCCCCGGAAGCTATTGGGCCTTATGGGCCTTAGTGAAAAGGAGAGAGGGAGGCCAAGAGGTGGCGCGGGGCCCCCCTTGCCCCAATCCGAATTGGGAAAGGGAAGGGGGCGGCGCCCCCCCTTCTCCTTCCTTCTCTCCACCTCCTCCTTCCCCCTTCTCCTACTTGGAGTAGGAAAGGGGGGCCAAATCTACTTGGAGTAGGATTGCCCCCCCTGGGCGCGCCTCTCCCCTTGGCCGGCCCACTCCTCCTCCCCCTTTATATATGGAGGAGGGGGCACCCCATAGACACAACAATTGATCTCTTGGATCTTTTAGTCGTGTGTGGTGCCCCCCTCCACCATAATCCACCTCGGTCATATCGTAGCGGTGCTTAGGCGAAGCCCTGCGTCGGTAGAACATCATCATCGTCACCACGTCATCGTGCTGATGAAAATCTCCCTCAGAGCTCGGCTGGATCGGAGTTTGAGGGACGTCATCGAGTTGAACGTGTGCAGAACTCGGAGGTGCCGTGCGTTCGGTGCTTGATTGGTCGGATCGTGAAGACGTATGACTACATCAACCATGTTGTGCTAACTCTTCCGCTTTCGGTCTACGAGGGTACGTGGACACACTCTCCCCTCTCGTTGCTATGCATCACCATGATCTTGCGTGTGCGTAGGAATTTTTTTGAAATTACTACGTTCCCCAACATTTATAGCAACCCCTCAGTATTTGATACTAGTCTAGTTGCTAAGATTAGTAACTCGAAACGGGAGTTGTAGGATGAACGAAGACTAGTTAAGGGTGAAGTGGCGATGTGTGTTGGAAGTGGTTCCAAAATTGATATGATCATCATCGCGCACTCCCTATACTTTCGGGATTAGTGTTGAACCTAAAATAAATGTTATTTGGTGTTTGCGTTAAGCATGAATATGACTGGATCATGTTTATTGCAATACAATTATTCATTTAAGTCAAAGAATAATTGTTGTTCTATTTACATGAATAAAACCTTCTATGGTTATACACTCAATATAAATGGTTTATTGAATCTCGATCGTAGTGATACACATATTCATAATATTGAAGCCAAAAGATGCAATGTTAATAATGATAGTACAACTTATTTGTGGCACTTCCGTTTAGGTCATATTGGTGTAAAGCGCATGAAGAAACTCCATGCTGATGGGTTTTTGGAATCACTTGATTATGAATCACTTGATGCTTGCGAACCATGCCTCATGGGCAAGATGACTAAGACTCCGTTCTCCAGAACAATGGAGCGAGCAACTGACTTAATGGAAATAATACATACTGATGTATGCGATCCGATGAGTGTTGAGGCTCGCAACGAGTATCATTATTTTCTGACCTTCACAGGTGATTTGAGCAGATATGGGTATATCTACTTGATGAAACATAAGTCTGAAACATTTGAAAAGTTCAAAGAATTTCAGAGTGAAGTGGAAAATCATCGTAACAAGAAATAAAGTTTTTGCTATCTGATCGTGGAGGAGAATATTTGAGTTATGAGTTTGGTATTCATTTGAAACAATGCGGAATAGTTTCGCAACTCACGCCACCTGGAACACCACAGCGTAATGGTGTGTCCGAACGTCATAACCATACTTTATGAAATATGGTGCGATCTATGATGTCTCTTATCGATTTACCACTATCATGTTGGGGTTATGCATTAGAGACAGCTACATTCACGTTAAATAGGGCACCATCTAAATCCGTTGACACGACACCATATGAATTGTGGTTTGGCTAGAAACCTAAGCTGTCGTTTCTTAAAGGTTTGGGCTGCGATGCTTATGTGAAAAAGTTTCAAGCTGATAAGGTCAAACCCAAATAGGAGAAATGTGTCTTCATAGAATACCCAAAGGAAACTGTAGGGTACACCTTCTATCACAGATCCAAACGCAAGATCTTTGTTGCTAAAAGTGGATCCTTTCTAGAGAAGGAGTTTCTCTTGAAAGAAGTGAGTGGGAGGAATGTAGAACTTGATGAGGTAATTGTACCTTCTACCAAATTGGAAAGTAGTTCATCAAAGAAATCAGTTCTAGTGATCTCTACCCCAATTAGTGAGGAAGCTAATGATGATGATCATGAAACTTCAGATCAAGTTACTACCGAACCTCGTAGGACAACCAGAGTATGGTCTGCACCAGAGCGGTACGGTAATCCTTTCTGGAAGTCATGTTACTATACCATGACGAACTAACGAACTATGAGGAAGCGATGATGAGCCCAGATTCCGCGAAATGGCTTGAGGCCATGAAATTTGTGATGGGATCCATGTATGAGAATAAAGTATGGACTTTGATTGACTTGCCCGATGATCAGTGAGTCATTAAGAATAAATGGATCTTCAAGAAGAAGACGGACACTGATAGTAGTGTTACTATCTACAAAGCTCGAATTGTCGAAAAATGTTTCCGACAAGTTCAAGGTGTCGACTACGATGAGATTTTCTCACTCGTATCGATGCTTAAAAGTCTGTCCGAATCATGTTAGCAGTTGCCGCATTTTAAGAAATCTGGCAAATGGTTGTCAAAACTGTATTCCTTAATGGATTTCTTAAAGAAGAATTGTATATGATGCAACCAGAAGGTTTTATCGATCCTAAAGGTGCTAACAAAGTGAGCAAGCTCCATCGATCCATCTTGGACTGGTGCAAGCATCTCGGAGTTGGAATATATGCTTTGATAAAGTGATCAAAGCATATGGTTTTATACAGACTTGCGGTGAAGCCTGCATTTACAATAAAGTGAGTGGGAGCACTACAACATTTATGATAAGTATATGTGAATGACATATTGTTGATCAGAATAATGTAGAACTTTCTAGAAAGCATAAAGGAGTGTTTGAAAATAGTTTTTCAAAGAAAGACCTCGATAAAGCTGCTTACATATTGAGCATCAAGATCTATAGAGATAGATCAAGACGCTTGATATATTTTCAATGATTACATACCTTGACAAGTTTTTGAAGTAGTCCAAAATGGAACAGTCAAAGAAGGAGTTCTTGCCTGTGTTGCAACGCGTGAAGTTGAGTAAAGACTCAAAACCCGACCACGACAGAAAATAGAAAGAGGATGAAAAGTCATTCCTTATGCCTCAGTCATAGGTTCTATATAGTATGCTATGTTGTGTACTAGACCTATTGTGTACCTCACCATAAGTTTGTCAAGAGGGTACAATAGTGATCCAGGAGTGGATCACTAGACAGCGGTCAAAAATATCCTTAGTGGAATAAGGAAATGTTTCTCGGTTATGGAGGTGACAAAGAGTTCATCGTGAAGAGTTACGTTGATGCAAGCTTTGACACCGATCTGGATGACTCTAAGTCTCGATCTAGATACATATTGAAAGTGGGACCAATTAGCTAGAGTAGCTTCATGCAAAGCATTGTAGACATAGAAAATTTGCAAGATACATACGGCTCTGAATATGGCAGACCCGTTGACTAAACTTCTCTCACAAGAAAACATGATCACTCTTTGGGTGTTAATCACATAGCGATGTGAACTACATTATTGACTCTAGTAATCCGTTTGGGTTTTACTCACATGGAGATGTGAACTGATCACATAAAGATGTGAACTAGATTATTGACTCTAGTGAAAGTGGGAGACTGAAGGAAATATGCCCTAGAGGCAATAATAAAGTTGTTATTTATATTTCCTTATATCATGATAAATGTTTATTATTCATATTAGAATTGTATTAACTGGAAACTTAGAACATGTGTGAATACACAGACAAATAGAGTGCCACTAGTTTGTTTCTACTTGACTAGCTCGTTGAATCAATGATGGTCATGTTTCCTAACCATAGACATGAGTTGTCATTTGATTAACGGGATCACATCATTGGAGAATGATGTGATTGACTTGACCCATTCGTTAGCTTAGCACGATGATCGTTTAGTTTGTTGCTATTGCTTTGTTCATGACTTATACATGTTCCTATGACTATGAGATTATGCAACTCCCAAGTACTGGAGGAACACTTTGTGTGCTACCAAACATCACAACGTAACTGGGTGATTATAAAGGTGCTCTACAGGTGTCTACGGTGGTACTTGTTGAGTTGGCATAGATCGAGATTAGCATTTGTCACTCCGATTGTCGGAGAGGTATCTCTGGGCCCTCTCACTAATGCACATCACTATAAGCCTTGCAAGCAATGTAACTAATGAGTTAGTTGCGGGATGATGAATTACGGAACGAGTAAAGAGACTTGCCGGTAACAAGATTGAACTAGGTATTGAGATACCGACGATCGAATCTCGGGCAAGTAACATACCGATGACAAAGGGAACAACGTATGTTGTTATGCAGTTCGACCGATAAATATCTTCATAGAATATGTAGGAGCCAATATGGGCATCCAGGTTCCGCTATTGGTTATTGACCAAAGAAGTGTCTCGGTCATGTCTACATAGTTCTTGAACCCGTAGGGTCCGCATGCTTAACGTTCATTGACGATATAGTATTTATGAGTTATGAATGTTGGTAACCGAATGTTGTTCGGAGTTCCGGATAAGATCACGGACATGACGAGGAACTCCGGAATGGTCCGGAGATAAAGTTTGATATATGGGATAATAGTGTTTGGTCTTCGGAAGGGTTCCGGAATTCACCGGAAGGGGTTCCGGATGTTTCCCGAAATGTTTGGGTACGAGAACACTTTATTTGGGCCAAAGGGGAAAGCCCACAAGGTTTTTGGAAAGTGCAAAAGGAAGTTTTGCGGAGTCTAGGGGCTAGACGCCAGGGTCCCAGGCATCTGGGTCCAGATGCCGGGAACCCTGGGGTCTGGCCCTGGAGTCCGAGAAGGACCCTTGCCTTTCGGGTGAAACCGACTTTGTGGAGGCTTTCACTCCAAGTTTTGACCCCAAGTCTCAACATATAAATAGAGGGGTAGGGCTAGCACCCAAGACACATCAAGACACACCAAGCTGTGTGCCGGCAACTCCGTCCCCTCTAGTTTATCCTCCGTAATAGTTTTCGTAGTGCTTAGGCGAAGCCCTGCGGAGATTGTTCTTCACCAACACCGTCACCACGCCGCCGTGCTGCCAGAACTCATCTACTACTTTGCCCCTCTTGCTGGATCAAGAAGGCGAGGACGTCCTCGAGCTGAATTTGTACTGAAGGCGGAGGTGCCGTATGTTCGGTACTTGATCAGGACGGATCGTGAAGGTGTACGACTACATCAACCCGTTGATAAACGCTTCCGCTTTTGGTCTACAAGGGTACATAGACATACTCTCCCCTCTCGTAGCTATGCATCACCATGATCTTGTGTGTGCGTAGGAAATTTTTTGAAATTACTATGTTCCCCAACAATTCGGACATCGGAAAGGTTCCGAGTGATTTGGGTATTTTTCAGAGTACCGGAGAGTTACGGGAATTCATGTTGGTCCTTAATGGGCCATACGGGAAAGGAGAGAAAGGCCTCAAGGGTGGTTGCGCCCCTTCCCCATGGACTGGTCTCAATTGGACTAGGGAAAGGGGGCGCCCCCTTCCTTCTCCTTCTCCCTTCCCTTTTTCCTATTCCATGTGGGAGGTGGAATCCTACTAGGACTAGGGAGTCCTAGTAGGACTCCACACTTTGGGTGCCCCCTATGAGGGCCGACCACCTCCTCCCTCCATCCTTTATATACGTGGCTCTTGATAACCCACAAGTATAGGGGATCGCAACAGTTTTCGATATGTAAGAGTGTCGAACCCAATGAGGAGCTAAAGGCAGAACAAATATTCCCTCAAGTTCTATCGACCACCGATACAACTCTACGCACGCTTGATGTTTGCTTTACCTAGTACAAGTATGAAACTAGAAGTACTTTGTAGGTGTTGTTGGATAGGTTTGCGAGATAATAAAGAGCAAGTAAATAAAAAGTAGGGGTTGTTGTAAGTAAAGAAGCAATAAAGTAAATATAGCGAGTGTGGAAAAGTGGTGGTAGGAGTTGCGAAATTGTCCCTAAGCAATTGACTACTTTACTAGACCGATAGCAAGTATTATGTGGGAGAGGCCACTGCTAGCATGTCATCCCTGACTTGGAATTCTATGCACTTATGATTGGAACTATTAGCAAGCCTCCGCAACTACTAACGTTCATTAAGGTAAAACCCGACCATAGCATTAAGATATATTGGTCCCCCTTCAATCCCCTATGCATCAATTTCTATGCTAGGTTGAAGCTCCTGTCACTCTTGCCCTCCAATACATAGTCCTATCAACATACAACTAACCCTATGGTGTGATCCACGCGTGCGCTCATATGATGGGCACCAAAGGACAACAACATAACCACAAGCAAATTAAACCAATCATAGCAATTCATCAACCACTGATAGGACAAAGAAAATCTACTCAGACATCATAGGATGGCAACACATCATCGGATAATAATATGAAGCATAAAGCACCATGTTCAAGTAGAGGGTACAGCGGGTTGCGGGAGAGTGGACCGCTGTAGATAGAGGGGGAAGGTGATGGAGATGTTGGTGAACATGGCGGAGGTGTTGGTGTAGATCGCGGTGATGATGATGATGGCCAAGGCAGCATTCCGGCGCCACTGGAAGAGAATGGGAGAGGGGGGCCCTTCATCTCCTTCTTCCTTGACCTCCTCCCTAGATGGGAGAAGGGTTTCCCCTCTGGTCCTTGGCGTCCATGGCATGGGAGGGGCGAGAGCCCCTCCGAGATTGGATTTGTCTCTCTGTCTCTCTCTGTTTCTGCGTTCCAGATTCTTCCCTTTCACCGTTTCTTATATTCCTGGAGACCCGTAACTCCGATTGGGCTGAAATTTTAACACGATCTCTATCTGGATATTAGCTTTCTTGTGGCGGAAGAAGGGCACCAACCGCCTTACGGGGTGGCCACGAGGGTCAGGGGCGTGCCCCCTGCCTCGTGGTCCCCTCGGGCACCGTCTCACATGGATTTTTCTTCCCAAAAATCATATATATTCCAAAAAAATCTCCGTCAATTTTTATCCCGTTTGGACTCCGTTTGATATGGATATTCTGTGAAACAAAAAACATGCAACAAACAGGAAATGGCACTAGGCACTGGATCAATATGTTAGTCCCAAAAATAGTATAAAAAGTTGCCAAAAGTATATGAAAGTTGTAGAATATTGGCATGGAACAATCAAAAATTATAGATATGACGGAGATGTATCAGCATCCCCAACCTTAATTCCCGCTCTTCCTCGAGTAGGCAAATGATAAAAATGATATTTTTGATGTGGAATGCTACCTAGCATAATCTTGATCACATATCTAATCATGGCATGAATATTAAGATACGAGTTATTCAAAGCAATAGTCTATCATTTTACATAAAAACAATAATACTTCAAGCCTACTAATAAAGCAATCATGTATTTTCAAAATAACAAGGCCAAAGAAAGTTATCCCTACAAAATTATATAGTCCGGCTATGCTCCATCTTCACCACACAAAATATTCACATCATTTACAACCCCGATGACAAGCCAAGCAATTGTTTCATACTTTTGACGTTCTCAAACTGTTTCAACTTTCACGCAATACATGAGCGCAAGCCATGGACATAGCACTATAGGCGGAATAGAATGGTGGTTGTGGAGAAGACAAAAAGGAGAAGATAGTCTCACATCAACTAGGCGTATCAACGAGCTATGGAGATGCCCATCAATAATATCAATGTGAGTGAGTAGGGATTGCCATGCCATGGATGCACTAGATCTATAAGTGTATGAAAGCTCAGACTGGAAACTAAGTGGGTGTGCATCCAACTTGCTTGCTCATGAAGACCTCGGGCATTTGTAGAAGCCCATCATCGGAATATACAAGCCAAGTTCTATAATGAAAATTCCCACTAGTATATGAAAGTGATAACTCAAGAGATTCTCTATATGAAGAATATGGTGCTAATTTGAAGCACAAGTGTGGTAAAAGGATAGTAACATTGCCCCTTCTCTCTTTTTATCTCATTTTTTTATTTTTTATTTATTTTTTTGGGCCTTCTCTTTTTTTGGGCCTTTCTCTTTGTTTTTCTTTTTTTTCCGGAGTCTCATCCCGACTTGTAGGGGAATCATAGTCTCCATCATCTTTTCCTCACTGGGGCAATGCTCTAATAATGATGATCATCACACTTTTATTTACTTACAACTCGATATTACAACTCGATACTAGAACAAAGATATGACTCTATATGAATGCCTCCGGCGGTGTACCGGGATGTGCAATGATCGAGCATAGCAATGACATCAAAAAACGGACAAGCCATGAAAACATCATGCTAGCTATCTTACGATCATGCAAAGCAATATGACAATGAATGCTCAAGTCATGTATATGATGATGATGGAAGTTGGATGGCAATATATCTCGGAATGGCTATGGGAATTCCATGATAGGTAGGTATGGTGGCTGTTTTGAGGAAGGTATATGGTGGGTTTAAGGTACCGGTGAAAGTTGCACGGTACTAGAGAGGCTAGCAATGTGTGGAAGGGTGAGAGTGTGTATAATCCATGGACTCAACATTAGTCATAAAGAACTCACATACTTATTGCAAAAGTCTATTAGTCATCGAAATAAAGTACTACGTGCATGCTCCTAGGGGGATAGATTGGTAGGAAAAGACCATCACTCGTCCCCGACCGCCACTCATAAGCAAGACAATCAATAAATAAATCATGCTCCGACTTCGTTACATAACGGTTCACCATACGTGCATGCTATGGGAATCACAAACCTCAACACAAGTATTTCTACAATCCACAACTACCCAGTAGCATGACTCTAATATCACCATCTTTATATTGCAAAACTATTGCAAGGAATCAAACATATCATATTCAATGATCTACAAGTTTTATGTAGGATTTTATGACTAACCGTGTGAATGACCAATTCTTGTCATCTCTCTAAATAGATATAGGTGAAGCAAGAGAGTTTAAATTTTTCTACAAAAGATATGCCCACGCTCTAACAAATATAAGTGAAGCAAAAGAGCATTCTACAAATGGCGGTTGTCTAAGTGAAGAGAAACATGCAATCTAAACTTCAAATGATATAAGTGAAGCACATGAAGCATTCTATAAAGCCATACTCAAAAGATATAAGTGAAATTCGAAGAGCATTCTATAAATCAACCAAGGACTGTCTCATACCAGCATGGTGCATAAAAGAAAAAAATGAAAACTAAATGCAAAAGACGCTCCAAGATTGCACATATCGCATGAACGAAATGAATCCGAAAACATACCGATACTTGTTGAAGAAAGAGGGGATGCCTTCCGGGGCATCCCCGGCCCAAGCTTAGACGCTTGAGTCTCCTTGAATATTTACTTTTGGTGCCTCAGTCATCCCCAAGCTTAAGCTCTTGCCTCTCTTCCTTCTTCTTACATCGAAACCTTCTCGATCATCGAACACTTCATCCACACAAAACATCAACAGAAAACTCGGTAAGATCCGTTAGTATAATAAAGCAAATCACTACTCTAAGTACTATTGCAAACCAATTCATATTTTTTTTGCATTGTTTCTACTGTATATAACCTTTTCATGGCTTAATCCACTGATATAAATTGATAGTTTCATCAAAACAAGCAAACTATGCATCAAAAATAGAATCTGTCTAAAACAGAACAGTCTGTAATAATATGAACATTCACCATACCTATGTTACTGCAAAAATTCTACAAAAATTAGGAAAAATAAAAAATTTGTATATAAAGACATTGCAAAAAGAATCAGAACCATTTGACGTTCCAGCTAAAAATGTAAAATTGTGCACTACAGCCAAAGTTTCTGTCCTGCACCGTGCAAATCAACCAGGAAAGTAAACATCCTAAAGGAAAACCTTAGCACATTAATTTTTATAATACAATGGAATTGTACAATGGGATAATTATTTTTGTTGAAAATTTTCTGTAATGAAGATTCACAAAGTTGCCGTGAGCATGAACAAAGTTCAAGGAGCTCTCCCACTTCAACAATGCTTGTCTTTCTCACTTCCACTTTCCTTTTGGAAAACGTTTTGGGTTCCACTCTTTATTTTATTTTGTTTTTAAACTATATAAAAGCAACAGAAATAAATGACTCCGGGTTTTCTCCCTGGCAATGCTTTCTTTAAAGCCATTAAGCTAGGCATATAGTGCTCAAGTAGTGAATCCACCCGGATCCCAAGGTATATCAAAGCCAATTTTAATTAGCAATGATTTGTAATTTAGTAGTGAGCACAAAGCAACATATATCATGTAATGACAAAGTATAACTCTCTTCCTATGCATCGGCATGTCATAAAAGAACAATTCATGCACACAAAGTAAAGGCCAATGCATAGTATAAACAGTTTCTTGCAATTTTTTCGTGTGGGAAACATAGAGAGGTGGAGATATAGTTCCTCTCTCATAATAATTGCAAGTAGGAGCAGCAAGCACATGCATATTATATTCATCAAAATCATCATGTGCAATGGTATAAGGCAACCCATCAATATAATCCTTAATAAGGGTAAACTTCTCCGATATAGTGTAATTGGGAGAATTCAAAAAGATAATAGGACTATCATGCGTGGGTGCAATAGCAACAATTTCATGGTTAACGTAAGGATCTATAGCAAGTTCATCTCCATAAGCATAATTCTTGGCATCTTGGCCACAAGCATAGCAAGCATCATCAAAAAGGGATATTTCAAAAGAATGAACGGGGTCATAGCAATTATCATAGCATTCATCCTTCAGTAAGCATGAAGGGGAATTAAACAATGTATGAGTTGAAGAGTTACTCTCATTAGAAGGTGGGCACGGGTGATCAATCCGCTCTTCCTCCTTTTGTTCTTCGCTCTTCTCCTCATCTTTTTCATCCAATGAGCTCACAGTTTCATCAACTTCTTATTCCATAGATTCCTGCAAAATATTAGTCTCTTCTTGGACAACGGAGACTTTCTCAATAAGCGCATTAATATAGGAATTATATTCATAATTATCATAGCAATATTTGAGGATAGCTAAATTTTTAGGTCAATAAACAGCATCATCAAAATCTTCAAACTCTTTAAACATAGATTCAATTTCATAGGCACCCATAAAAGCAACAAATTCTTCTATTTGTTCCACATCATAGTAATCATATATACCATTAGCATAAGAAGCTAAGGTTTTATTATCATTAAATTCGCATGAGAAGGGAAGGTGTGGAGCCTTCATCCTAGAGCAACAAGTATAATCATAAATCAAGCATAGTTGCCTAGCATACCACTTCAATATATGAATTTGATCCCATAATAGTTTCCCTTTTTGTGTCAAGCGATAATCCCTAAAGTATTCGCGTAGATCCAATGTTACTCCCACTACATAATTGAATGGGGTTTTCTCAGGATTATTAAAGTAGTACATAATATCATTCACATAACCAGCATAGAGGGTCTTAGGAGGTTCCTCATCTCCATGAGTAGCAAGTACACCTAATTTTTTTGGTATTTCATGTTCCATATCCATAACTAAAGATAGAGAACAACTAAGAACAGTAAATAAAAATTACTTAGTGATAAAGCAAACAAGCACACACAAGAATATTCACCCCACGCTATTTCTCCCCGGCAACGGCGCCAGAAAAAGGTCTTGATAACCCACTAGTATAGGGGATCGCAATAGTTTTCGATAATTAAGAGTGTCGAACCCAACAAGGAGCTAAAGGCAGAACAAATATTCCCTCAAGTTCTATCAACCACCGATACAACTCTATGCACGCTTGATGTTCGCTTTACCTAGAACAAGTATGAAACTAGAAGTACTTTGTAGGTGTTGTTGGATAGGTTTGCGAGATAATAAAGAGCAAGTAAATAAAAAGTAGGGGCTGTTGTAAGTAAAGAAGCAATAAAGTAAATATAGCAAGTGTGGAAAAGTGGTGGTAGGAGTTGCGAAATTGTCCCTAAGAAATTGACTACTTTACCAGACCGGTAGCAAGTATTATGTGGGAGAGGCCACTGCTAGCATGTCATCCCTGACTTGGAATTCTATGCACTTATGATTGGAACTATTAGCAAGCCTCCGCAACTACTAACGTTTATTAAGGTAAAACCCAACCATAGCATTAAGATATATTGGCCCCCCTTCAATCCCGTATGCATCAATTTCTATGCTAGGTTGAAGCTTCTGTCAATCTTGCCCTCCAATACATAGTCCTATCGACATACAACTAACCCTATGGTGGGATCCACGCGCACGCTCATATGATGGGCACCAAAGGACAGCAACATAACCACAAGCAAATTAAACCAAACATAGCAATTCATCAACCACCGATAGGACAAAGAAAATCTACTCAGACATCATAGGATGGCAACACATCATTGGATAATAATATGAAGCATAAAGCACCATGTTCAAGTAGAGGGTAGAGAGGGTTGCAGGATAGTGGACCGCTGTAGATAGAGGGGGAAGGTGACGGAGATGTTGGTGAAGATGGCGGAGGTGTTGGTGTAGATCGCGGTGATGATGATGATGGCCACGGCAGCGTTTCGGCGCCACCGGAAGAGAAGGGGAGAGGGGGCCCCTTCGTCTTCTTCTTCCTTGACCTCCTCCCTAGATGGGAGAAGGGTTTCCCCTCTGGTCCTTGGCCTCCATGGCATGGGAGGGGCGAGAGCCCCTCCAAGATTGGATCTGTCTCTCTGTCTCTCTCTGTTTCTGCGTTCTTAGATTCTTCCATTTCACCGTTTCTTATATTCCTGGAGATCCGTAACTCCGATTGGGCTGAAATTTTAACACGATCTCTATCCGGATATTATCTTTCTTGCGGCGAAAGAAGAGCACTAACCGCCTTAAGGGATGGCCACGAGGGTCAGGGGCGCGCCTGCCCCCCTAGGGCGCCCCTGCCTCGTGGCCCCCTCGGGTACCATCTCGCATGGATTTTTCTTCCCAAAAATCATATATATTCCAAAAAAATCTCCGTCAGTTTTTATCCCGTTTGGACTCCGTTTGCTATGGATATTCCGCGAAACAAAAAACATGCAACAAACAGGAACTAGCACTGGGCACTGGATCAATATGTTAGTCCCAAAATAGTATAAAAAGTTGCCGAAAGTATATGATAGTTGTATAATATTGGCATGGAACAATCAAAAATTATAGATACGACGGAGACGTATCAGTGGCCAGGGGGCACCCCATATACACACAAGTTGATCATTGATCCGTTAGCCGTGTGCGGTGCCCCCCTCCATGATAATCCACCTCGGTCATATCATAGCGGTGCTTAGGCGAAGCCCTGTTCCGGTAGCATCATCATCACTGTCATCACACCGTCATATTGACGAAGCTCTCCCTCGACACTCAGCTAGATCGAGAGTTCGTGGGATCTCACCGAGCTAAACGTGTGCAGATTGCAGAGGTGTCGTACTTTCGGTACTAGGATCGGTCGGATCGTGAAGACGTACAACTACATCAACCGCGTTGTTATAACACTTCCGCTTACGGTCTATGAGGGTACGTGGACAACACTCTTCCCCTCTCGTTACTATGCATCACCATGATAGATCTTGCATGTGCAAGGAATTTTTCTGAAATTACTACGTTCCCCAACACAAACCTCTTATGTCTCTATAACAAGCAGACACACATTTCAAAACTGAAGTAGGAACATTAGAATCATATCAAATTCGTATTTGAACAAATAAACTAAGGAATTATGAGTGGCATAATGTTTAGCTTCAAGGGTGGAGTGCTGGTAGTGTGACACAAAGCAAGTAGGCAAATTGTATTCCATGTAAAAGATCATAGTCTATGTAAAAGGTGGAAATGACACTTTCTTTCTATACAATGCAGTGTTCGTTTCCCACACATGATGGAAGAGATCACGCGGAGAAATACTATTCACTCATGTCTGCGGTTCCAGTATTTTGAAACAAGGTGGTCCACCCTAAAAGAATATTGACAACAAATATGACAAGGCAAGCATAGATGTAATGAATCAATCATTACTTGTGAGCTTACTAGGACAAGTATGCAGAATTGTAACTGCAGTAAGAGACCGTCCAAAATCTGAATCAAGAAGTTGGTCTAGCACTTATTTTTTGCAACTAATCAACGTGAATAATTGGATATCATTTCGAATGAGTAAGAAAGACAAGTAAAATTGTCAATAAACCTGGCGTGCAGTAGTAATTTGGGTCAATGTCACTACGACCAACAGTCCAAAATGACTAGTGTCTGTTCCTAGGGCCGGAATTTTGAAACCCTGTGAACTTTACAGGTACTAAAGATTACTGAAATACATCTGAAACATTAAGTGTAGGTAGCACTCAGTACACAACAAACCCTAATGACAGTCCTGCCTAATGAGTAATGAATCAATTAGAAAATGGGTGGTGAGGAGTGGCTGTTGAGTGTTGAGGACGTATCTCAGGATAAACCGGGTTTGCTTAGTGCCTGCTGCATGCCTAAGCCCTGAACAGACTGGGAAGGTAGGCATGGTGGCGCGCCCGGGCAGCGGCTCTTGACATCCTGTTAGTCCGGCGTCTCCTCCTACAGTCATGTCGTCCGGGGATGGCAAGTCGCCAGCGAGGCAGGCGGATGAGGGCGAGTAGAGATGGGGAGTGCAGCAGAACAGAGGGGAATTGGGGCCTGGGCCGACCCAAAATCTCAGGGTGGTCGCGGCCCACCGTGGGCACCATGTAGAGATACACACACGAGCGGCGTACATGCATTTTCGAAACTAAATTAGGAACATTTAGCTGACCAATTAAACGACTCTGTTTTAATAATATCATATTCGTATTTGAACAACTAAGCTTGTTTAGCTTCATGGGTGGAGCAGTGCTATTATGACACGAAGCACGTATGCTAATCGTATAGTGATCATAAAAGGGGGAAACCCTAAGCATTTTTTTGAGCAAAAGAGGGTTTCCCCTCCGATTTCTATTAAAGAAACCACCACGGAACCGACATGATTAATTAAACCCTAATCATGATCAGTTAAACCCTATTATGACTGTGCCATGGCATATTTAAAGCTACAAATTGGAGAAATGCTATTTAGCATCCATTGTTTGCTTCGAACTAAGAACTAAATTCTAAGAGCTGGAAAGAAAGTACAGTAACCAAGTTACGATCTATTTTCTGGTTGAGATCAAAAAGTTGAGGAGATATGAAGTACCACCTCTCTTGTGGCGCCGTGTAGGCATCGGGGGAGCGATGGTTGTCAGTGGCATTGAAGCATATCTATGACGGTAAACGGGTGCATCGGGGGATAAGTCCTGTTGCGGTGGACGAGAAGGTCATGTGAGCGGCCCCGGCAAAGAGGACGACGGCGTCAATGAAGCGAGAGGACGCGATGCAAAGCTCTTGGCACGTCGCCGTGGATGAGAAACGTTTGTCTCTGGAAGTGGATGACCCGGTCTTGGTAGGCGCTCCTTCATGGTGGAGGACGGTGGCAATGGATGGGAAGGAGTATGGCGGCAATGGATGGGGTGGCGGACGGAGGAGGCTGGTGTGGGGATGGTGTTCTAGCGCGGACGGTGTATGAATGGGAAAATTGAGGGAGAGGTACGGGGAACCATGTTTTTCGGATGCGCCTGTCTGAAATATGGGAAAGTTATGAACTTTGCCCACGTTTAAAATTTGGACGTCTCGTCGGTTGGGGATAAGACGGCAATCTCGCCAATATTCAGGCGAGGAGAGGGTGTTTTGGCACCCACGGTTGGCACCCATGGTGTATGAATGGGACTGACAGGTAGGGCGGTTGTGTCACATCTAAGTGAAGTTACAAACTTGCCCCTATTGAAAATATATGCCTACATCAATTTTGGTCGAGTCGTGTTTGTTTTGCCACCCACTGTCACTACTAGGGAAAAGGCTACCAGCAACGCAGGTTGTAGGTATATCAGTAGCGCGGTGACCGGCGCTACTAATAAGGCGCTACAGCTAACCCGTAGCAGTAGTGCGTGCTCACCGGCGCTCCTTCTATACAAGTGTAGCAGCAGCGCGCCTCGTGGAAGCTCGCTGCTGCTAATAGCGCTAGCGCGCTTTGCCAGGGCGCGCTACTGCTACTGTGGCGCTGCTGCTAACTTTTCTCCACTCGCTACTGCTAATTTTAGTAGTTTTTTTTGCATATTTGTTTTGTATTTGAACAGGCTTTATACAAGAATCTTTAGTAGATACAAATGTCATCATAATACACATACAAATGGCTGCGAGACCACAAATGTAATCATAGCATATACATACAAATAGTCTCATCATAATCATCATCCAATACAAAGTGGTATCTCGTCATCATATCGAAAATAGAGATACATGCAAGTCTCGAATACTTGCAACTACAACGTCATCCATCTAAACAATGGTATACGCGAGAAGAGCAATCACTATGAGTGAGAGCAGAACTATGCAGTACATGAGGCGGCGGTTACGAGTCCTCTCTCGCGCTAGCGTGAACCTCAAGTAACTAGCTTCTCCTTCTTGTCTGCTTTTGAGGCCTTTATGGCTGGCGCCCGAGACCCCATTCACTTGTGCCTGACACTCATGCCACTCGTTGTACACCCCCGGAACTTTCCCTTTGTACATGACATAGCACCGCCATCTCATCATCAAGAAACTAGGTACCTGTTAGAGATACATGTTCATCAAGAGGATGTACAATCATATGCAACAAAATATATTAGAGCAACACGAAAAAGAAAGGGTTAATTAGCAAGTAGATGCAACATACAGTACGGAAACTAATTAACTAGAGGTACGCAGGTCATCGTACCCAAACAAACAAAGTAGCGTTACGCAAGTTCGGCAGGCACCGTGGACATAACAAAGTTTCATCGCTACAAAAAGTATACAAGTTCAACCGACACATATCATCATCATCATCGGCATCGTAAATCACTAGAAGTTCCATCCTTCCATATCATCGAGGATGGACCCTAGCTTCTTGAACGGCGTGAGGTCTTGACGTTGCATGCCTATGCGAGTTCGTATGTCAGCTCGCGATATAGGGCCATGGTGGAACATCCCCTTGTCATCGACGACTTCTTTCATGATGATCGTCGCAATGTCCCTCTGGATGCGAAAGAAGTCATCTCTAAGTTTATAATCCGCTTCTCCATGAGATTCTAGCCACTTGTGGATATGTTCATCATTTCTGCTTGTCATGCGAAGCTTTTGGTGATCCGTGTTGAACTCAATCATGAGATGGAGGATGTAGAATCCATCCTTCTTGATTGGTTTTGGGACATGGATGCAACAGAAGTTAGTTTTATGCGCGAAACCCATCTTCTTGTTCCTTTGTTTCCTGATCTGCATGTGGCCACCTCTAATGCTGAAGCCTTGGAGAGCATCATCTAGAATATTCATCATGTGGGTGTAGTCCTTCTCGTAGTCTCTGGAAGGGTCGAAATACATGGCGTGGGAGACTCGCGGGTAAAGAACGATAAGGACGGCGCGCCTGTTGCTGTGGGGAAAAGACACCTCAAATTATTCTTCATATGAGTGAGAAGGAATGATTGAAATGTACGAAAGGGTTGTCCGGAACTGACTTACTTTGGATGATAAGGCAGGAGGACAATTTCTTGGTCCTTATTCTGTACCATGAAGTTTTGGAGGTAGTCCCTAGCAGTTTCACGCTCAAAGTCGCCGAGACTCAAGAAAGACTCGTGCATGTAGTACGGATCCGCCACACAGATTTGCGAGACTTCTTCTCTCTTCATGACAAAGCTCGTATGTAGCGCAAAAAGGCGGGCGATTGTAAAATCGAGCCGCCTTGTCAGAAACATCTCAAAGATATGGACAAACCATAGGAAGAACACCTCCGCGGGCCGTGTGTCGACGTAGCACTTCCCCTCAGGCACATGAGCCGCGTATGTCAGATATCCTGGATCCTTCGAGGCTAGTAGGATTTTCTCAGTCGATAGCACATGGTCGTGCAGTCTCCAGATCCCCTGATAGTGCCTCCAGCGGTTTCGATGGTAGCATCGGCTCGCCCGTGAGATGGAACATGGTCGCACCTTTCACGTGTACAGGCTCTTCAGAATCCATTATCTGGCTGCTATGTGCTCTGGCTTGTTTGGAGGCAGCTATCTTCCCCGATCTCTTCCTCTCCTTTTTCTTGGGCACACCTTCCAGACCCTTCCTTAACCCCTGCCCCAGTGTTCCCGGGCTAAGCACTATACGACCCTCGGCTAGTTGAGCCTGTGTTGAGGTGGCATCTTCAGGCGTATCCTGTGAGGATTTCATGAAGAGAGACTTTTTGCAATTCCTGCTACGACCTTCCTGCCAGGGCAAATCATCCATATCCTCATTAGCATGCTGATAGCCCGATTCGTCATATGGTTGACTCATCATATCTATGTCATAGTCATACGCGTTTGTATTGAGGAAACCCATTGGGTCGACCTCCGTCTCATCATCCATTCTATGTTCTATAGGACCGATTACATCAGCCAGTACTATTGCACCCCCTTCATCACGTCGTCCACCGTTCTCACCCGGCACTACAGGAGCTGGTAATTGCGTAGGCGGGGTGGTGGTCTCCGCACATGGTTGTTGATGTGTGGTTATTGGTGTGCTCTCGGCTGGCTCCAGACGAATAAGATTCTTCGTCCATAGCAGCACCCAACCCTTGCAGTTTCCAATCTGCTGCGGGGTCTCATCGGCCTCTCCCATAGGCTGTACTGGAGGAGGCAAATGCTCGTGCCCTGATTTCACACTCAACAAGTTAACTCTGAAGTGCCCAGCGGGGATCAGGTGGTTGTGGAACGTGGGTTGCAAGGGGTTCATTATCATCCCCTTTCCCATGTCCACCTTCTGGCCTTTGATCAAGTAGAGTATGGTGCACGGGGTTTCTTCGGCCTACAAACACATGTCTGTGGCGCAAAACATCCGAAAGGCAACGACAATGGAATATTCTATATATATATACATATATATATATATATATATATATATATATATATATATATATATATATATATATATGTTGGTGTGACATGTAATTACCATGAGGGCGTCAAGCTCAGCCAAAGACGAAGGCGCACCTAGCGCGCCAAAGACTCAGGACGGGCTGCTATGAGCGGGAGCGACTGCGAGAGGAGGCCCGGTTGTGTGAGCAAGTGATGGTGTGGTGGTGTTGTTGTTCACAGAGTTGCTCCTGACGAAACTAGGCAACGGGAAATCATGTACCGTCTTGTCTAGATTTTCCTTCATCCAGTTGATGATAGCTGGAACCAAGTTAGTAGCAAAATCATTTCTGCAGGCAGTTACAGCTGCATTGACTACCTGCTGTAGCAACTCATTTTTCTCCTAGGCTGTTTTTTCGCATCCTCGGCTGCTTTTTTCTCGACCGCAAGCTTCACCTTCTCGTCGATGTCTGCCTGACTAAACTTCTTTTTCTTCTTCTTGGCCTCCGGACCCTCGTTGTAAAACACCTTCCATGTGGCACTGTTTCCAGCACCATGCACATGACCATATTGCGGCCACTGACCCAAAGGGAGTCCCTTAAGTTCGTTCAATGACCGGTTGAGATGGGTGTCCCACTTGGGCCTCATCGGAGAAGTAGGGCTTTCGGCTGCAAGCTGGTGTTGCTTCTCCTGCAGAAGGAGCGTGAACTGTTTAGGAATGTGTAGTCGACTAGATCTGCAGCTAAATGTAAGGTGGTAAAAGAATAATTACCAGTAGTCTAATCAATTTCCTCATGATCTGGTCGGTGTAAAAAACCTTCTTTTCCTTGTCCCACTTGTAGTGGGCCCTGATGAAGTCACGCTCCAAGGGGTTGGTGAACTTCGCGAAGGGGTCTGGGTTACCCGCGGCTCCCGCGTCCTCCTTATCCCATATGGGCCTTTTACCGAGGTAGCCACGGCTTCTAAGGTGATGCTTCCCCGTGTTCCTTTGCTGAAGGCTCTTGAATTTCGCAGCCTTAGACTTGGCTGCCTCGGTAGCGCAAGTGTCCTTGAACTTTTCGATCTCCTCTTTCGTAAGTGTCGGATTTTCCTCCAAAATCTTGGATAGGGGTTCCCAGCCTCAATAACTCGTTTCACTCTCCCTTTCCAGGAGGCCAAATCATTGCTGAACATGCCCATGGCGTGATTGTTAATCTTTTTCATCTTCGGATCATCCCACGGTTCTTCTATGTTATCATCCCAGTCGGGGAACTTGAATCTCTTGTGCAACTTTGTCAGGAGCAACTGCGTCAAATGTTATTTACTCCTTAAGTCATCGTCATTGATGCTCGCGCATTCCCATAGGATGCATCCTACTTGGTTCATATAGCACTTGTGAGGTTCTTCCGGCTCTAATGGCTCAAACTTGCCAGGTGCCATCTTTGTGATCACTGGTCGTCCAATCCCTAGTTTGTTAGGTTTTCGTATCCTCTGCTTCTTCTTTTTGGTAGCGGCACCGGCGCCGGTACCTTCCCCGCCGGTATCTTCCTCACCGGTACCTTCCCCACCGGTCTTGGCGCCGCCATCGGTCTCGGCGCTGCCATCGGTGCCGACGCTGTCGGTGTCGATGTCGGTGTCAGTACCATCATCGAGGACAACCTGAAAACCTTGACTTTGCATTTTCTTAGCAGTCAAAAAGTCAAGGTACTCTTGTTCACCCTCCTAATCCATCTCGTCTTCATCTTGGTCAGAAGGCCCAGTTTCTTAGTTGTTCGACATGTTTCCTATGATTAAGTCTCCTTGTTTAATTCTAAAACTATGAAAAAATGAGAAATGACATAAAAACGAAATCTATGTTTGCCAGTATGTCGTTTCCCAGCACTCGATATGCCTACTATCTAGCACAAATCATGCCAAAATTCACGGAAAATTTTGGCATGACCTTTGCTAAAAAAAATGGACATATCAAGCGATTGAAATTCACCGGAATGGAAATGAATCAACATTCCGGCGTAACATAGGCCGCTCGGATCATTTACCCAGCACATAATCATCATGTCCAAATTTCCAATTATGACATGTCCAAAACATCACATGTCCACTTGAAATTTACATATAAAAGGAAGAAAAATATAGAATTTACAGAAAAAAACCTAGCTAAATTCACAACTAAATATATAACCTAATTAATCATCTGCCTAACTAAAACCTAACTAAATTAACCAAAAAACCTAGCTACCAGAGAGAGGAGGAGAGGTGGGGGGCTTACAAAGGGTGCAGGCCCGACGACGGCCGAGGTTGGGAGGGGTAGGGGTAGGGGTCGGGGTCGAGCGTCGGGGCCAGAGCCGAGGTCGGGGTCGGAGACGGGGTCGGGGTCAGGGTCGGGGCCGGGGCCGTGGGCGAGCATCGGGGTCGGGGTCGTGGGCCGGAGCCGGGGTCGGTCAGCGTCGGGGTCGGAGGCGAGCGTGGAGGCGCGGCGAGGGCTCCGGTGGCGCGATGGGGGAAGAGAGAGTGTGGGGATTTGGGGGAAAGAGGCGGGATGAAGAGAGGAGTGGGGATTTTCGGGGTTAAGTGGGCATAGTAGTAGCGCGTTTAGGCAAAACGCGCTATAGCTACTCCAGGTAGCTATAGCAGTTTTGTGTAGAAACCTCTACTGCTACCTTGACTAGTTGTAGCTCTTTTCTCAAAAAAGCACTGCTGCTATAACCAGTACCTATATTAGGAACATATATATTACATCATTGGACCCATGCATAATAATGGCTAAGTGTGTATACAAAATAGGAACATAAATTACATCATTTGACCGATAACATACAGTTCCTCAGCATTGACGTTTTCGTTTTTGAGTTAGCTTCTTTCCCTTCTTGTTTGTTGAAGAATAATTGAGCCCCTCATTGTGACTTTGCCTTCTCCATGGAGAATGATTTTTCTTAGGCAATGTAGTATTGATTCTTATTTTGACGTATACTTCTTCATCATCATCATCTTCCCTCATTGGGTTTCCATACTGATCGTAGTCTTCCTCGTTGGCGACTCCATCCATTCCAATGATGTTCCTTTTGCCTCTCCTCATGACAACACGGCTGGGATTGCGCGGGTCAGTTATGAAGAAGCATTGTGTCACGTGCTTAGCGTGTACCCATGGCTCATTTTTTGCTATAGCGTTCACGGTAGCGCTCTTGGCATCGGGTATAGTCATGGTAGTGAAATTCTGGTTTTCTCTTTCGACATTCTTAGCCCATCTGACATGGAACATCGTCGTGTTGTGCAGTCCAGAGTAGTCAAGCTCCCAGATCTCCTCGACCCTTCCGTAAAATCTTTCAGTTGCGTCGTTGTCACTGTCGGTCATGCATTCCATCGTCACCCCTCACCCCTGAGTTCTGATCATCACTGTCCATATCTTTGGCCTCCGTGTAGAACGTGTATCCATTGATATCGTATGCCTGATAAGTTAGGAGGTTGGGCGAGGGGCCATGCGCTAAGGCGTATATGAGCAATCCGTCCTTAGAGCCCTCCTCCGGGGGATTAGCAATAATATGCTCTTTGAACCAATGTTGGAAAGTGGAGTTGTGCTCTCTAGTAACTTCGGCATCCGTCCTGCATACCCCCCGATCACGATACTTCTTTGCGATAATTTCTTTGTGCAGTGTCACGAAAGGATCTACCTCGTCTAGGTGTTGTAGCACTACCAAGTTTGCTATGTCAAAGTCGCTGCGTCGATCTGAGTATGCCACGTGCAGTTCCCTGCGACCGTTGGAGTGACCTTCTCCTTCGAGCCTCCCATCGTGCTTGTTAACGGGCAAACCAACACTAACATTAGGCGGCTGGTCTGCGCCATATAGAAAATTCTCGCAGAAAGAGATGCACTCTTGTGTCAGATAGCCCTAGATGATGCTTCCATCCGGACGGGACATGTTACGAGCGAACCTTTGATGTTCCCATTCATCCTCTCAAACAGCATCATGTTGTGCAGAAATGACGGCCCCAAGTCTATTATGTCGTCGACAATAAGGACACACATATGTACTATCACGTCAAAGAACATGGGCGGGAAGTACATCTCAAGCTCATTCAGTATCACAACGATCTCTTCCTGTAGCCTTCGGAGCTGCTTCAGACTGATCGACTTTCGAGAGATGACGTCGAAAAAGTTGCAGAGACCAATAAGCGTGTCACGGACGTGCTTGTCCATTATCCCTCTAAGGGCAACAGGAAGTATCTGCGTCATCATCACATGACAGTCATGGGACTTCATCCCGCTGAACCTTTTCTTGTCCGTGTCTAGATATCTGCTTATCTTTCCACAGTAACTGGAACTAACTTTGACTCCGGTAAGGCACTTAAAGAATTGATCGATCTTAGCCTGACTCAAGGTGAAGCAAGAAGGGGGGCAATAATCCTCTTTCTTTATTTTCTTGCCCTTCTTCTCCCGCGGCTCTGTCTCCGTCTCTGTCTCGTCTGACTGTCTACACCGCGACATGTGCAGATCTTCCCTGATATTCAAATCTTGCAACTCTTTTGTTGCCTTTGGCCCATCCTTGGTCTTATCTGGCATGTTCATCAGTGTCGCAAGAAAACTCTCAAGGACATTCTTACAGATGTGCATTTGATCAAGGCAATGAGGTGTATCAAGTTTGTGCCAGTACTCCAAGTCCCAGAATATAGACCTTGTCTTCCATACCTTCAGCAGCGGCTCCGGCGCATTTTTCATCGTCTTTCCCGGCGCGGGGCACTCCTTCCAGTTTTTCAACAACTCATCGATTTCGGCACCGCTCCGCTTACGTGGAGGTCCTCGATGCTCAGCATGACCATTGAATAGATCTCCACGGTTTCTCCGCGGGTCATCCTGTTCGAGCCATCTTTGATGCCCCATGTACACGATTTTCCTAGACCCCCCATCTTTCCTTGACGTTAGCTGCTGAGACGTCGTATCATCCATGCACCGTGTGCATCCGCAATATCCATGGCACATCTGGCCTACGACATATCCGTAACCGAGATAGTCGTGCACCGTCGTGATCAGCGCAGCTCTCATGTAGAAATACTCGCCTTTGCTGGCATCCCATGTCTTGGTCGGTGTTTTCCATAAAGTGTATAACTCCTCTTGAAGTAGCCCCAGATACAAATTAATATTATTTCCTGGTTGTTTCGGCCCTTGAATAAGCATACTCATGTGAATGTACTTCAACTTCATGCACAACCAGGGGGAGGTTGTACATCCATACAAACACGGGCATGTGCTATGGTTGGTGTTCTGGTTGCCAAACGGATTCATGCCATCGGTACATGCGCCGAGCACGATGTTCCTTGCATCACATTTGAAATACCGATAGAAGCTGTTCAACGCTCTCCACTGGCTTCCATCCATGACGTGTCTCAGCTTCGGATCATTTCCATTGTCGGGATTCTTCCTCTCCACGTGCCAGCGCATTAGCTTTGCTTCCTTGGGATCTACAAAATACCGCTGGAGACGGGGAGTGATCGGTAAGTACCATACAACTTTCTGAGGACATTTCTTCCCGGCCTTCTTGTATCGAGAAGCATTGCACACCGGATAGCTTGTTTTTTCCGCGTGCTCCTTCCAATAAATTATGCAATCGTTGATGCATGCATGGTATCTAACATGCGGCAGATCAAGAGGGCACACGATCTTCTTGGCCTCATCAACACTAGTAGGACATAGATTCCCTGCAGGAAGAACATCCTTTAGGTACTTGAGATGCTCATCGAGCCTGTGTCGGTCCATTTGTTTTTAGCCTTCATCTTCAGGAGTTGGAGCATGAAACTCAAGCGGGTCACCTCAGGATTGCAACCATCATACAATGGAGTGTTCGAGTCTACCACCAGTTGCTCCAGCTTAGCCTCCTCTCTAGAAGCAGCTCTCAGTACTCGTCTCCTTGCAAAGCAGTGGTTGAACATGAGGGTCCCGCATGATTGAACTTAGTACCGATGAACTCTACTACGTGGAGTCCACGTTCTCTCCGCCGCCATGTCCGGTCCCTTCTACTCCACCATGTCCGGCCCCTTCTACTCCGCCATGTCCGGCACCTTCTCCGCCGCCATGTCCGGCCTCTTCCCCGCCACCATTATCAATCATCTCTTCGTCTTGCCCCATGTCGTCATCGCCTGCCCCGTCGGCGTCCTCAACATCGTCATCCTCATCTTCAATTATCCACCAAGTATAGCCATCCATGAAACCAGTCATGAGCAGGTGCGCTTTGACACGACCATCTTCATAGGGGTCGAGCCAAACTATTCCTTTGCATTTTCGACACGGACATAAAACCTCTGTCCGGTTATTTTCTTTCATGTCCCGCACCGCCGACCGCAACCACATGTCCACCATCGTTCCACTAACCATCATGAATGTCTGCACGGTAATAATAAACAAATTGATTATAAAAATGCATGCATGCATCAAAGTCATACAAAAATTTGGCATGACCTTCCCTAAAAATAGGACATATATAGATCTAGAGTTTGCCCGGAATTCACCAAAATAGAAATAAATCGACATTTCGGCAAAACATAGGCAACTCAAAAGCACAATTTGGCGTCAACACATGCCACACACACACAATTTCCATCATATTGCCCAATTATCATATCACACACACATGCACATGTTTCCATTTTGCAAAAGCATGAAATTTTAATCACCTCTATCTTAAGATCGAGCACACAGTGGAGATGATGATGTAGGGAGATCAAAAGTGCACAAAGCTCTTCTTGACAAAGATAGATCTAGTTAGGGGGCAAATAGGTCACTTAACTAAATGCTACATCTACCTAGCTAGCTAATTTGGGAGGAGACAACTTCAACTAGTGGAGGGGGAAGGAAAAAGAGAAAGAAGATGCATTAATGGAGGTGGTGTAGTTAGTTAGGAGTAATGAAGAGAGAGAAAGGTAGGTAGAAGAGGTAGAGTAATGGGGGAGAAGTATTGAGGAAGAAGAAGAGTGAGAGAGGGAGGATGTGAGAGGTAGGGGAAAGGGAGGAGAGGAGATGGGGGAGGGGAGGACTGGTGGAAAAAGGTGGTGGGGCTGCGTCTTAGCAGTAGCGCGGGAGGAAAACGCGCTACTGCTAAGAGCATAGCAGCAGCGCGCTTTCCTCACACGCGCTACTGCTAAACGGGCCAACCATGTGGACAATTTCAAAATTAGCAGCATCGACGTGACTAAAAAGCACGCTACTACTATTGCATTAGCAGTAGCGCGGTTCGTGACGCCGCGCTGCTGGTAAACTTAGGTTGGTGTGTACTGTCGGTCGATTTTTGTAGCAGCGCGGTTTAGACATCACGCGCTGCTGCTAAATTTACATCAGTAGCGCGGTTTTCCTAATCTCGCTACTGCTAATTAGCAGTAGTGCCTCTTTTTGTGCCGCGCTGCTGCTAAGATTCTGTGTATAAGGTTTTCCCTAGTAGTGTGTGTATGAATGGGAAATGGAGGGAGAGATAGAGGTCTTTCAGACGAACTTGAATCAAATGTATTTTGCTGCCCATGTTTGGCGCCCACCGTGTCAGAATGGGCTCAGAGGCGGCCGTGTCATGTCTAACTAAAGTTACTAACCTACCCCTATTGAGAGCAGTGGAAATCGGGCCGATGGATTGTCCATGTAAGGGGTAGACAGTAATTTCCATCTCCCAAACGCTTGGCTTTGGGCAGCCGACGTGGGAGTGGACATTTTGCCGCTCCTTTCGAATTTTGGGACAATAAGCATCCACGTTTACCCTGGCAACTAAATTCAAATCCATTTTGTATTCCTATACGAATCTTTATAAATCATTCTATGTGTTTTTATATATCTTCAAAAGAACAACAAAAATGTATTCCACTGTCATATATGAATATGATTTACAAATGCCGATACTCGAATTTAGAAGTTAGAATCCAGTTTAAGGTGAATTTGAATATTTGAAACCACTTTATGTCCAACTCAAGTGTCACACGCAGCATAATGTGTACTCCCATTTAGATATGTACACAAGTGATGTATCAAGATTCAAATATCGAGTCAATTAACCAATAATGTACAAAACTAATAGACATATAAACACTTATAGAGTATATGGATCAATAATATCAACTAACATACATAAGTCAGGCCGCTGTACTTTTTTTGCTAGAAGAGCATCCTTTTTTAACGAAGTTTGTACATCATCTTGGCCCTTTCCGATGCGTGCCACTTAAGGTCCATCTATACTACTATTGTTGTTGAATGCACATTCAGGACGATTGGCATATTTGTAGGTTTGGCACAACAATCAAAATGAAATGTCTCCGAGTCTTATCAATTAATACAGCCTTGTGCTAAAAAATTACAAACCAAAAACAAAAAACAATTATTACATGATATCTAAAACAAATGGTTTGATCGATTACATGAACAAACAACACAAAGGTTATTCAACGATGGAAAGAACATTTCACCTATGATTTACCAAGTGGGAATTCAATTTCCTTTTCTCCTTCAGGACCTTAACAATATGGTTAGTCTCAGCTTGCTTCGTTTTGAAATCCACCATATATTTAATGGTTGTCTTGAGTACTGCTTGTGATTGTGTTGTTTGCTTCCTCAACATGTCAACTTCATCTCTAAGTGCAGAAGCAGAATCTCTTTCTACCAATAGTTTAGCCTCTAGAGCATCAGTTGTTGGCAATTCATGATGCATGATTGGGCCGGCGCCACTGCTATGGGATGATACAACGTCCATGGGGACCTTGCTCTTCGATCTTGGGCTAACCTGTTTTGCCATTAAAGTTCTGATTGGATTCCGAAAAGTTGAAGTTAGCAAAACATCTCAACTCGGAGTTATAACAGCAAACAGTTAAACAAACAAGGAATTAAAGAGTTTCAATTGGATGCTGAAAAGTAGTTATTAACATCATTGTAACCGGTTGCAGCAGCAAAGCAGTTAAACAAACAATTTTTGCAAAAGGTACCTGTTGTGGCATTGGAGTTTCTCTTGGGTCCTGAAAAGTTGAGTAGCCAGTAACGTGATTAGAGAAACCGGTTGCAGTAGCAAAGCAGTTAAACAAATAAGTTTTGCAAAAGGAACCTATTGTGGCATTGGAGTTTCTTTTGGATCCTAAAAAGTTGAATAGTCAGTAACTTGATTAGAGCAACAAGTTACAACAACAAACCTGTTAGACAAATATATTTTTGAAAATGTACCTGCTATGCAATTGGACTTCCAATTGGATCCTGAAAGCTTGAAGTTGGTAAGATGATTACAGCAACAAACCAGGTAAATAAGGAAGTTTCTGAGAACATACTTGTTATGCCAACGGAGTTTCAGTTGGATCTTGCAAACTTGAATGTTAGCAATCATAAATAAAGTGTTGCAAGAGCCATAAGAAACTAACATCAAACTAGTAAAACTAACCAGTTTTGGCAACGTATTTAATTACACATGAACTAGTAAAACTAACAAGTTCTTGGCAACGTATTAAAGTAACAAGTCGGTACCGTTTACCAGCAACATAGACATCTGTAAATTTCTTTGATGTAAGCAAAATGATTCCAACACATATATAAGTTAAAAAGATGGTGTCCCTCATATAAACCTAACAGTTATCTATCTATGAACATACAAACATTAGTAGTGCTACAAGTTATAACAGCAAACCATTTAAACAAATAGGGTATCAGAACGTAAATTACACATGAATTCTGTTGCACCCTAGAAGTACATATGACCAGCTATCTACATGCTTAAGAAGCTATTTAATTTTAGGAAAACAGGTAATTCTTAACAGTAAGTATCAAACACATAGATAGATGTAGTCTATAATATGATTAACAGGCTATGGCATTACGTAATCAGTAGCAAACTAAATTAAGCCAAGCAATGTAATTGAACAATTTTGCAATAAGTGGCTAACTAAAATTCTGAGAAGCGGGTAACTGAACTTACGCTAGCTCTTTGTACATGCACACTGCAACTTCTTTTGCGCTTACAAGCTTCTGCGAAGGACTCCATGGCGTCAATTTCTTGGATACGCAGTCCCAATACTTCTTTTTCCCACACTGTAGTAGTAAGTCGAATGGTTAATCTGATAAGATGGTGCGTCCTTGATATTTTATATGAGGACGGGTTGTCAAACTAGTTGTAGCCACACACATCACACTGGCTTTTACTGTATATTTCATGCGGTCACATTTGGCATATCGAGATCTAAGCAATCTACAATAGGATGAAAAGACTGGCATCCTTCATATTATTGGCGAACTCAGTTCATAGAAACAAGCGATTCAATCATTCTATGGGTAAATCAAAAGCGCCACTGGAATATTTTTCATTATCCCAATCATACACGTAAAAAGGGGCGACGCCACCGTAGGGGCTGGTATGGGCGGCCACCTCGGGTGGCTGGAAAGTGTGCACCTAGTTTGAGTCGTCCAGGTTGGCCCAGACTAGTTTAGTTCGTCCCAACGCATGAGCAGGCAATGTAAAAAATGAAGAAAAACGTTTTAGTTTGGATGGGTCAATAACGTAAGTGCAGGGCAGGCCCTATAGCAGGCTCGCAGCCCAAACGAGCGCCTCCCATATCGATCGACAACAGGAAAAATCTCAATTCGCTCGCTCCACCCTCCAGGCTGGTTCACTCCTAACCTAGCTGTCGCTGGACAGACAGACACAACACTTCCTCGCGCCCTCATTGGAAGGCGGTCGCCGAGCTTCAAGCGAATGGAAGGACAAAAAGATGAAGATCCAACACTGGGTGTAGCCTGCATGGGAGGCAGCGGCGGCAGCGCGGGCATGGCATCGAGCTTGCGCAAACGGACAGTCGCAGCTTGCAAGAGCAGCATGTGCAACGAGTAGGTATATCACATCCCTGATTATATCTAATTCAACTGTTCAATTTCTGGCCAATAGTTGAACCTGACGATGTTGTAAAACTACTTTTATGTAGGGAATCTATGAGAAAATGAAATCAATTTCTGCTTATTTTATAACTCCCCCAATCAAAAATGAACTGACTTAACCTGATGTATCTAATCAAGTTTCCGGTGTAAACATACAAGCTCATGTTTTTCTTGAGCCTGAAGTGTCTAATGAACGGACTGCTAATGAAGGATTTGATGCAAACATTTCACATGCTCCTGGTGACATGATTGTTGTGTGTGGATGTTTTATTTATTTTTGTGTGAGTTTTAAACATTTTTCACATGTCAAGATTATGTCGCGTGACTGACTTATTTAACGTACATTCTAAACATTTGTTATTTACAAATTTATTTTATATTTTGCATTGAATGAGCGTTCACGCGAATGTACGAACTAGGGGCTTTAAAATACCGTGTTGTGATCGTGTTCTTCGAGTTGACACATCGGGATCCCGTGTCGGATATACTGTCAGGAGGCAAACGTCGCCCGTGCCGCGCGTCGCGTGCTCGCCTCGTGCGGCTCAACAAGCACCACGTGCTCGCCACGAGATGGCCTGCGAGGGGGCTCAACAAGCGCCACGTGCTCATCGTGTTCTTCAAGTTAACACGTCGGGATCTCGGATTGCAGTTTGCGCCCCCCTCCC
>NC_041392.1:637518167-637543376 GCF_002162155.2 Triticum dicoccoides | reverse complement strand
CCCCCTGCCCACCTGCACCCCCTGCACCAGAGGGCGCTGTAGCCTCGGGATCACCGTCTGCTCCGGCACCTGAATCATCCGTGTGTCTTGTGTCGTTTTCGTCCTGTTGTTGAACGCCCATTTTGCGTCGGCTGGCGCCACTCATGGCCCAGCAGCTATTGCTTTCAAAAAAATTTAAGCAACCGGCGGTCGTAAAACGCCTCCGATCGCCCAACACTCCATGATCTATACATCAAGTCATATATTCTAAATAAAAATGTGTATACCACATATCATATTAAAAACAATGACTATAGCGGCAACAAATATATATTCTAAAGTTAAAATGTGTATATCGCATATCATATGAAAAACAACGAGTATAGTGCCAACAAATATGACATAAGTTAACACCAATTATAAGTCTCCCGTAGCGATGTGCCAGAAACAAATTTATAGGTAGAATTCTTTATTACAACCAAATAAATCATCAACTCTAGTGAAGAACTTGTTCCACTTATTCAAACAATATGTGCTATCATCATGACATGTTCTTTCATAGAAAGATCATAATATATGTCAAAATTTCATAAACAATAAACTAAATAACAAAAGTACATTAAAGAAACATATACACATGCTTAGGATTCGTAAGACAATTGTTTTTGAAATGACCTTTTGTTCTGCATAAACTGCATAGGCGTTCAGCAGGTTTCTCATTGAAAACTTTAGGTCTACCGTTTTTAGTCATGTCAGGTTCCTTACCACGGCCTGTATTATTATGCCCTTTGGGTGCTCCTTTCATAGTGACTTTCTGTGGATCACCAACAAAAACATGATCTCGATCCAGCATAAAAGCATCATCATACACAACCCTATGTTGTCTCACATATTCTTCCTCCTTAATGTCCTTGTTTGCTATTACATCCTTCAGAGCAGCCTTCAGTTTGTCAAATAGAAATGGTCTATGACATGCCGCATGAGATGCTTCCATAGACAAAATAGTCAACTCACTGTACTTAGTTCTCTCCTCAGTACCTGCACATCCCCATGCAAAGATCGCTAGTGCGCTTCACGGGCAGTCCACCTCTAGCATTCTTGGTGAATCTTCGCAGCACTAAGCACTGAGGTAACTCCTTCATGTTCAACCTGGCCAAAACATAAAGAACATGCTTGCATGGGAGACCATTACGATTCATACTATCACAACTGCACCTCATTGTTTCTTCTGAGTTAGTTGGTGTATAGTCCACTTTGAATCTCAGTTGGGTGTTATTTTTCCATGCCACTGTGAGTCTATGACTGACGGCTCCACTGAGTCTATCTATGATCTCAAGATCCGCTGCCTTCTTCATTTCTTTCTACAAGAGGTAAAAGTTCACCGCAGTGAAGTGAGGGCAGCGGCTTTCTCAATGTATTTGAACTCGTTAAGTACTGCTACCGGGAGTGTCTATGTGGCCATGCGGTTGTCGTACGACTCGTTTTCACGGAGCCGCACAATGCAGTTCTGATAATGCACAACCATATCAACAATTGTCATGCCAGAGTCAAGATGCATATGTAGGCAAGAGTTCAGACTCTCGCTCCTCTGGTTACTCCGCATACCAAGGAAGAACCCACCAGTGAGATATGATGCAGCCCAAAGCCTTTTCTTCCTGTACATCCTAGGCAACCATGTTTCAGTTTTCTCCGACTCCCATTTAGCTTTGAAAGCTACCCATCTCGCCTCAAACTCATCATGTGTAGTAGCATAGTAAATAAGAGACATGAACTCCTTAAGGGACTTGTGGTGGAGGTGTTTCTGCATGTTCTTCTCTATATGCCACGAACAAAGTCGATGCCACACGTTAGTGAGGACCTTCCTGATGGCCCTTATCATGGCTGCATCTCCGTCAGTAATTACAAACCTCGGCTTCTTCTGACAGTGAGCTCTCAAGAAGGTCTGCAACAACCAAACATATGTATCTTCGGTCTCGTCTGACACAACAGCACAACCGAACACAGTGGTGCAACGATGATTGTTTAGACCAACAAAATGTATGAATGGCATTCCGTACCTATTCATCTTATATGTGTTGTCGAAGACGGTTACATCACCAAAGTCAAGGTAATCCCGACGTGACTGAGAATCACACCAGAACAGGTTCTTCAGCTTGCCTTGTACATCAACACTGTGGTCAAACAAAAAGTCTGGATCCCTTGCCTTTCTGGCCATCATGATCCCAATCGCAGTGTCCGCATCACCCTTTGCTAGCAACTTCATTTTCTCCCTATAGCACGTGTTATAAAGCTTGCTCCTCCCGAAACCAGCCCTTGCATATGATCCATACCTACTAACGAAGTTGTCATAAATCATATGTTTTCTGATCCCAGCACCTGCCATTGCTAAGATCTCGAGCTTCTGATATTCCTTTATCTGATTATGAGACCGGAGATATGTAACTTCATCCGGTCTAGCAAGAATGTGACTATGATCATCGCTGAAACTGCTGGCATACCAAATGGAGTGCTCTCTATCAAGCTTCACAGTTAGATGGGCCTCGCAATAACACCGACTCTTCGCTCTCAGCCTACGGTTCCTCCCTTCCATGGTACAAAACTTGGCATGTCACTTCCCAACCCTTGAATAGAGAAATCTCCTCAAGAGCTTACGTGCGTCAACACCCTTCGCGTATTTCAAGTTGTCCCTCCTAATGCTGAATCCACATTTTTTCGCATAGTTGTTATAGAAATCATATGCCTCCTCTTCTGACCTGAACGTCATGGTTATCACCATCCAATTCTGTCTAATGAGTCTTACTGGTATTCATAATACCCAATGTCAAAATTACACTCATCACCATTGGCATCATCATCATTTTTGAATGGATCACCAACGTCTCCCTGAAAAAAAATACAAACAACCTTATATGTCAGTAAGTTATTCTATGAGGACTATCATATATATTCACTTTGCACTACTTACTTTGCTCGAGCTATCATTATAAGATGCATAAACATTGTTTTCATCATTGGCATCATCGAATAAATTCCACTCATAGTACCCTTCCACATCCATTTGCGCAAATTTTAAATATGATATGTAAGATTTGATGCGTTTGTCAGGTCACTTTAAACTAACCTGCATAATTTTAAACTTACATGGTTACCGCTTTCAGCATATGAATCATCTACATCCATATCATTATTGTCATCATCCCCACCTACCTGTGCAAAGTCAAACAAGTACATATTAGTGTCATCGTGGTTGCTTGTATTTAATATGCTTGACAACATGCAGACCACTTACATTGCCACTGTAAGACTCATCCAAACTCATATAATATTCCCTGCCATGTTCGTCTTCATCCAATCACAATGATCCGTCCTTGCTACATCCATCATCACCGTCATATCCGATTTCTGCCTCCATCTATACACGTTTATATATAATCAAACATCCGTCCAAATAGCACATAACATCGTCGCAACTAAAATCCGTTTTTAAATCACTATGCCAGCGGCTCGCGTACCTCGTTGCCTTCATCAGACATGACAATAGAGTTGATATTCGCCGGTGACGAACGCTTGAGGGCGAACAACATGCCCAGCAGGCGGCGGCGGCTGCCTGACCTAGGCGGTTGTCGGCGTCGGCTTCGCGCACAACGCTTCGAAATTACTGGGTGCTGCTAGCAACTTTATTTCCCCGTCGGCCAGGTACTGCCGGAGATTGCAGCGGCGGCACGAGAGGCGGTGCCAGAGGCGAGGGGAAAATAGGGTTCGCCCGATCGGGCGCCTTTTTTTTCTCAAATCGGACGAGCGTACACAACGGGCGGGCGGGCGCGACCGGCCCATACGGCGGACGGGTATTCTAATACGCCGTGTGAAATGACCCCATTCCCCTTATACGTTTGGGGGGTGTACCGAAGCGCACCTCATTTTGGACGGATACGGTCATGTGAAGGTGTTGCTTGAGATATTCAACACCTTGATAGGAAAACTATGATTTGAGGATTGGATCTCCTGCCATCAAGGCGGTTGAAGCTGACATTGAGGACTACGATGCTTCTGGAGAAGAACAATTCCACTGGTAGATTGCCTTCAAGAGAATTGTGGGATAGGTTGAGGTGCAAGAGCCAGAAATTGGCAATGGCTCCTAGGTGCATATGAACCCATTGCCAATTTCTAGCTCTGGGCTCGGTGTTTTGGCTCCTAGGTGCATATGCACCCATTGTTTAAATACACATTTTGAAGAATTGAAAAAATTGGAACAAAAATCCCGTGGGTATATCAAGACATTCTATGTGCATGTACAAAGTTTCTGTGAAAAACATCGTTTTTTGTGGCTTGGGTAAAAAAGATAAAGAAATGCAAAATGAATAGTTGTAATGAAACATCCGAAATTGTCGTTTTTACACAAGCCACAAAAAACCTCGTTTTTCACTGAAAACTTTGTGCACGCACATAGAATGTCCGGATATACACGTAGGATTTTTGTTCGGAATTTTCAACTTTTCAAAATGTGTATTTGGCCAATGAGATGACCCCTCTGAGGGATGGTGAGAATGAGATGACCCCTCTGAGGCCTTTGGAACACAACAACACATCTGTGACTGTGCCATCACTGCTACAGACGATACCTTCCCAGTTGCAGTAGTCTGAGCCATTCACCCATGACACGTTGAGACCATAGTTACCACCCACTTAGGCCTTGTTCGGTAGTCAGGGGAGCAACCCCCTAGGGGATTCAATCCACCCAGAGGTTGGATGATCCTCACGCTGTGACCCAATCCCTATAGGGATTAAACTCCTAAATTCCCTCGATCCCTACCTTAACAAATCACGTTCAGTTAACCCCTCCCAGCAGGCACAGATCCATCAATCGAGTAGTCAAGACGAGGAGAGGGGAGTCCGAGGAGGAGAAGAGCTTACTGGGCAGGATGTTGGATCCATGGAGACATCGTGGCCACGGCCGGCGAGTTCGCTTTCGTCGCGTTGCACGCGAGAGTCCGCCTCCAGGTCGCTCGGGGTTTTGTTCCACGGGTGGGGAGACGATTATTTTTTCCCTGTCTGTTTTGTGAAGACTGGAGGGGTTTCGACCGGGGATTTACCGACGCTGGGCTTAAACGAACACGCATTAACAGACGGGCCGGGGTTACACCCTGGCGGGGGTACGAGCAACTCCAATGGGCCGACCCAAGCGGACGGCGATTTCGTTTGCTTTTTGTCCGTTTGGGTTGGCCGGCCGCCCGGCATCCGCCCTGTCTTTGATATGGGTCGGCAGCGCGCCCAACGCGCCGACCCATATGTGCCGGCATGGCCGGCTGGCCGCCCAATTTTACATTGATTTGCATTCGACATATTGTCAAATGAAAATGTTTTACAAGCAAAATAGTCTGGCCGCCCAAATAAAATAGTATAGTTTTACAAGCCAAATACAAATAAAAATGTTTCACATAGTTTTGCAAATGAATAAAAGAAGATACATCTATTGGTTACCAACATGAGCCCACATATGCTCAACCAAATCATTTTGCAGTTGCACGTGAGTTTCCCAATCACGCATGTCTTCATGAAATTGAGTGAACTGCTCAAATGTTGCCGCTACTCCATGCTCAGGCACAACATTCTCACCCTGAAACTGAAAGCCTTGATCGTACAGACGTTCCAGGCACTCGTCTTCTACGAGCATATTGTGCATGATCACAGAAGCAGTCATCACCTCCCATAGTTTCCGCGTGCTCCAAGTATTAGCAGGATACCGAACGATGCCCCATAGAGATTGCAAAACACCAAAGGCACGCCCAACATACTTCCTTGTGTTGGGGAACGTAGTAATTTCAAAAAGTTCCTACGCGCACGCAAGACCATGGTGATGCATAGCAACGAGAGGGAAGAGTATTGTCCATGTACCCTCGTAGACCATAAGCGGAAGCGTTATGAGAACGCGGTTGATGTAGTCAAACATCTTCACGATCCGACCGATCCAAGTACCGAACGCATGGCACCTCCAAGTTCAGCACACGTTCAGCTCGATGACGACCCATGAACTATGATCCAGCAGAGCTTCACGGGAGAGTTCCGTCAGCATGATGACGTGATGACAGTGATGATGTTGCTACCGACGCAGGGCTTCGCCTAAGCACCGCTACGATATGATCGAGGTGGATTATGGTGGAGGGGGCACCGCACACGGCTAAGGGATCAATGATCAACTTGTCTATCCTAGGGTGCCCCCCTGCCCCGTATATAAAGGAGCAAAGGGGGAGGCCGTCCCTCCTGGGGCATGCCAAGAGGAGGAGTCCTCCTCCTAGTAGGAGTAGGACTCCCCTTTCCTACTCCTACTAGGAGGAGGAAAGGAAGGGGGAAGGGGAGAAGGAAGGAGACGGAGGAAAGGAGGAAAGGGGGCCGGCCCCTAGTCCAATTCGGTTTGGGCTAGGGGGGGTCGCGCGCCCTGCCTCCTCTCTTCCATCACTTGGCCCATGAGGCCCAATACTTCTTCCCTGTATTCCCGTAACTCCCCGGTACTCCGAAAAATACCCGAATCACTCAGAACCTTTTCCGATGTCCGAATATAGTCGTCCAATATATCAATCTTTACGTCTCGACCATTTCGAGACACCTCCTCATGTCCCTGATCTCATCTGGGACTCCGAACTATCTTCGGTATATTAAATCACATAAACTCATACCGATCGTCACCGAATGTCAAGCGTGCGGACCTTACAGGTTCAAGAACTATGTAGACATGACCGAGACATGTCTCCGGTCAATAACCAATAGGGGAACCTGGATGTTCATATTGGCTCCTACATATTCTACGAAGATCTTTATCGGTCAAACCGCATAACAACATACGTTGTTCCCTTTGTCATCAGTATGTTACTTGCCCGAGATTCGATCGTCGGTATCTTAATACCTAGTTCAATCTCATTACCGGCAACTCTCTTTACTCGTTCCGTAATGCACTATCCTGCAACTAACTCATTAGTTGCATTGCTTGCAAGGCTTTAGTGATGTGCATTACCGATAGGGCCCAGAGATACCTCTCCGACAATTGGAGTGACAAATCCTAGTCTCGATATATGCCAACTCAACAAGTACCATCGGAGACACTTGTAGAGCACCTTTATAATCACCCAGTTACGTTGTGATGTTTGGTAGCACACAAAGTGTTCCTCCGGTAATCGGGAGTTGCATAATCTCATAGTCATAGGAACATGTATAGGTCATGAAGAAAGCAATAGCAGTAAACTGAAACGATCAAGTGCTAAGCTAATGGAATGGGTCAAGTCAATCACAGCATTCACCTAATGATGTGATCCTGTTTATCAAATGACAACACATGTCTATGGTTAGGAAACATAACCATCTTTGATCAACGAGCTAGTCAAGTAGAGGCACACTAGTGACACTTTGTTTGTCTATGTATTCACACATGTATTATGTTTCCGGTTAATACAATTCTAGCATGAATAATAAACATTTATCATGAAATAAGGAAATAAATAATAACTTTATTATTGCCTCTAGGGCATATTTCCTTCACCTAGCACTCTCTTGCTCTTGGGCAAATCTTTTCCTTTTCTCTCCAACAGGGTTGGGTGTTGTCTTGACAATAGTGGTCCACTGAGGATAGATATCGTCACCCAGATAGTACCCTTTGTCGTAGTTGTGGTCGTTGACAGTAAAGTTCACCGGTGGGCTGTTGCCTTTGGCAATCCTAGAAAACACCGGCGAGCGTTGAAGCATGTTGATATCATTGTGTGATCCAGACATCCCAAAGAAAGAGTGCCAGATCCAGAGATCTTGAGACGCCACGGCCTTTAGTATGACAGTGCAAGCCCCGACATGTCCCTTATACTGCCCTTGCCAAGCAGAAGGGCAGTTCTTCCAATCCTGGTGCATGTAGTCTATGCTGCCAAGCATCCCCGGGAAGCCCCTACTGGCATTCATCACCAACAAACGGGTTGTATCTTCATCTATTGGCTCTCTCAAGTACTCAGGGCCAAACACGACAATAACAGCCTTGCAGAACTTATACAGGGACTCTAGGCATGTAGACTCGCTCATACAGACGTACTCGTCAATGAGATCACCGGGCACTCCGTATGCAACCATTCGGATGGCGGCCGTGCATTTCTGATAACAGGAGAAACCAATCTTGCCGACGGCATCCTCTTTGCACTCGAAGTAGTCATCATAGCCGACCACTCCCTCTCTAATACGATTGAAAACATGCCTACTCATACGGAAACGGCGGCGGAATTTGTGATGTTTGAACAATGGGTTTGTTGTATCAAAGTAGTCCTTCCAGAGAAGGAAATGCCCACTGTCTCGGTTGTGATTCAACGCCGGAAGGTGGCCTGGAATGGAGCCACGGAACAACGGCCGCTGGCTGTTGAGGTGGTGATGGACCAACACGGCAGCCAATATCTCCTCCGCATCATCGAACGATGAAACGTCGGAGTCGCAAAGGAAATTGTGAAAAAAGAACTCGTCAGCGGAGTCCATTTCGTACCTTGGCAAACTGTCAAACAGCTTGCGGGCGTTGAAGAAGGAGACGACCGATGAGGGGAGTCGCGTCGCCCATAGACCAGCTAGCTGCCCTATCGGTGTCCGACGAGTGTGACGGCGTCCGACGAGCGTGCCGGTCGGATGTGGCAGGGGCGGCGAGGTGGCTTCTTGGTCATGGGCGGTTGTGCGGTGGGGCGAATCGGCGGTGGGAAGCAGTTTGCTCCCTGAGGGAGTCCTAGACTAAGGGGTCCTCGGGCGTTCGGCCTGTTAACCATGGGCCGGACTGATGGGCTGTGAAGATACGAAGATCGAAGACTGCACTCATGTCCGGATGGGACTCTCCTTGGAGTGGAAGGCAAGCTTGGCGACCGGATATGTAGATTCCCTTCTTTGTAACCGACCTTGTGCAACCCTAGATCCTCCCAGTGTCTATATAAACCGGAGTACTTAGTCTGGATAGGGGATAGTCATTATCATAGCCATACAAGCTAGACCTCTATGTTTTAGCCATTACGATCTCGAGGTAGATAAACTCTTGTAATACTCATATTCATCAATATCAATCAAGCAGGACGTAGGGTATTACCTCCATAGAGAGGGCCCGAACCTAAGTAAACATCGTGTCCCTTGTCTCCTGTTACCATCGACCTTAGACGCACAGTTCGGGACACCCTACCCGAGATCCGCCGGTTTTGACACCGACATTGGTGCTTTCATTGAGAGTTCCTCTGAGCTGTCACTAAAAGGTTCAATGGCCCCTTCAAACGTCAATAATGACGCCGTCCAAGGAGAAACTTTTCTCCCTGAATAGACCTTCGTGTTCGCCGGCTTCGCACTGCGGGCCAACTCGTTTGGCCATCTGGAGCAGATCAAAAGCTACGCCCCTGGCCATCAGGTCAGATTTGGGAGCTTGAACTACGTTGCGGACATCCGTGAAGACTTGATCTTCGCCGGATTCGAGACCGTGGTAGCCACTCCCGGTCACCCCGATGATCATGACCTAAATCTGTCATCAGGCCGCATCCAGGAGATTGCTCCTGTAACCGCTCTGGCCCTAGATCCGGAGCGAGTTGCACCATCCAAGGACGGGAGGGTCAACCCCACCACGGAGGCCACAGATTCCACGGCGTTGGAGCTGCACACAGACTTAACCTCTCATGACATCTTTGTCACCAGAACTCCGGACTCGTCTCCGACTGTAAGTTCCGAACCTCGTGAGCCCACGGACGACGAACTTGATCATTTATCGATCTTCGAGTTCAGCGCCACAGACATCTTCGGGCACTCGCCTTTGGACGATGTGTTAAACTCGTTAAAGAACCTGTCCTTGGCAGAGGACTCACAGCCGAACTACATCCGTCTCGAACCAGGGGCTGACGGTGGAGGATTTTGCTTCCCACCCACCGCCCACTTCATAGCCATGGTCGAGGAATCAACCGATATACTTGATCACGACTCCGAGAACATTGACGGTATGGACGACAATGCCGAAGACAACGAAGACCCCGTTGACATAGCTAAAGACCAAGATGAACGGGAAGATGGGCAGGTTAGCCCTGGTAAACAGGCCACGCACGAAGATTCAGAGGACGACAATTACCTTCCGCTCTCTGAGGATTAGGTGAGCCTCGGCACCGAGGATTTCATCGTGCCTGAGGAACCTCTTGCGCAGGAGCGCTTCAAGCGCCAACGAATAGCCACTACAAGGAGCCTGAAAAAGAAGCAACAGCAGCTGCAAGCAGACCAAGATCTGCTCAACGATAGATGGATCGAAGTCCTAGCCGCTGAAGAATACGGCCTTAGTGGCCCAGCCAAAAGCTACCCGAAGCGTAGATTTCTACCCCAGGGTGACGACAAGGCGCTCAAGTCCGTGCCATCATCGCACAAGGCGGCGGGTCGACCACAACTTGGTCCGGGTAAAGCAGCAACCCAAGCCGAACACCAGACCGCCCCACCTTGTCGTAAAGGCAAGAACAAAACAGCTCAGGGTTGTACATACGACCTTCAACAGGACTTGGGTGGTAGAGCAGGACACTCAAGAGCGATCTATGGATCGCGAGGACATACCTCGACACGCGACAACGGCCACCTATTCGGACGTGAAAAACCTAGCCATGCCCGGGCCAAAAACCGCAAATGGATGATGTCTACTACAAAACCTTCTTCTTGTAGACGTTGTTGGGCCTCCAAGTGCAGAGGTTTGTAGGACAGTAGCAAATTTCCCTCAAGTGGATGTGACGGTGTCCTGGACTAGGGGGTACCCACCACGTCATCTCCTGATCTGTTAGATTGGGCCGAGGACCCCCATGGCTGTATACTCATCGGTCAGTTCGGACAGCTGCCGCATACAAGGAAGATTCCACAAGACTTGGCGATCAAGACAAGGACTCCTCCCCACCAGCGTATTCGGCTAGGACTCTTGTTATCCTAGGCCTCTGGTGCATTATATAAACCGAGGCCAGGCTAGTCGATAGACAATATACATAGAATCATACCATAGGCTAGCTTCTAGGGTTTAGCCTCTCTTGTACTAACCATATCATCAATATTAATCAAGCATGACGTAGGGTTTTACCTCCATCAAGAGGGCCCGAACCTGGGTAAAACATCGTGTTCCCTACCTTCTGTTACCATCCGCCTTAGACGCACAGTTCGAGACCCCCTACCCGAGATTCGCCAGTTTTGACACCGACATTGGTGCTTTCATTGAGAGTTCCACTGTGTGTTCGGCAAAAGGTTGATGGCTCGCCTGCAGATCAACTGCAACTTCGGCATCTTCGTCACCAGCTCGACTGGTCACCTTGGTTTGACCAAGGACTGCACCCTACCTCCGATTGTCATGTTCGGATGAGAGCCTTTATAAACATCAACTCGATCTCTATCAAGATCATGGAGGAATCATCCAGGGAGCCCGGGGGCTCAACGTCAACATTGCCCTCGGGCGACCGTGTTGTTTTTCTGGACAGCAAACTTGTGTCCACCGCCACCGCCTCCTCAAGTGTCTTTTTAATGATCGCTTTGGTGGAATTGTACGGAATTGAGTCTACAACAACCCTGCAAAATTTCGCCGAGTTCCGATGGAGGAATCTCTAGCAATCCACGATATACCGGAGCCCTGTCAAATCTGGACAGGAATCTGGATGAGTTTAGGGCGTGGTGTCCAGCTTCTAGCTCGGACGTCCTTAGGAAGATCCAACCGTTGATAGGCTGCGGAATTCCTATATCTACCACCTCTCAAAATTTCAGCTCGATCCGACCGTCCAAACTCTGGGAACCTTCCGATTAGTGCATCACTTTTCGGATCTGTTTTCAGCGCGAAAACGAATCTGACCCGAGTTCGTCTTTTTCATGAATGGGATTTCGGACATCCCTTTTGAAGGAAGTTTTGTATGGAGTATTGTGTTTTGTTTCCGAACACATCCCACTAACTTTAAGATCTTTTGAACATGATCTTCAACATCATGCTGGTGTCAAAACCAGTCCGGCAATATTGCTCCACGGCTGCCAACCTGCGCTAGACACGTCGTTACTTTGTTGAGCCAAGCTCAACCTCTTCGGATCATCATCTCGGCAAGCCGAACAAGAGTCCAGCATCGCGAAGGATAAATCATCACCAACATCGCCGCCCCACGGATTACACGGAGTAGGCATACCGGCATCGCCGCACGGTCACTTCATCAAGCCGGCATCGACCACATCACGACCTGCATCGGCAGGGCCGCACTATTGCTTCTTCAAGCTGGTGTCCATCATGCTGACCTACTTCGCCTCATCGGCTGACATCGAGGCTTCGACATCTCGGCTGGACCGGGGGCTTCGTCATCTCTTCATCAACCTACTCCGGAGACTTCGGCGTCACTAGCCGACCAGCTCCGTCACGTTAGCTGGACCAAGGGCTTTGCCTCGGTGAGCCAACCTTTGCTAGCATCGACATACCATCGCTTTATCGCCCATCAAGCAATGGGTGTGAGGATCGAGTCTCAATTTTGGGAATCACCTTTCTTCGGATTGCTACAACAAATAAACCAGGTGCTATTAATCCTAGTATTTTTTGCTTGTTTGGGTTTATTTTTCCCAAGGAATTATTACTCTGTTTTGTCCATCATCTGTACACAGGTTTATCAAATGATGGCTACATTAACGACGGTCGTGTGGTGGTTCGGTCAGTTTCCGTACATAGTCCGGCGAACGCCGCATCCGGAACTCGGACCGACCTTTGAATTCAGGCTTTGCCACGCCTTTACCGCATCACGCTGATGCCCTGCATCGACATTGACTTCCACGCCAGGCCATATTTCTTTTATTACTCACTTTGCATAAATTATTTATTATGCAACGATTTTTTTAATTATTATTATTACTATTATCTCCGATTTGCACTATTTTTTGTGCACAGGAAAATGATCCGGGGACTTCGGCATCATTCTGCCGGTCCGCATTGACCGTGCTATGTCACCACTTCGGCGTGTCGAGCTCTCCGCTCCGCCACCTTGGGACTGGCTTGGGGGATGGAACCTCGTCCCGCATCAAGCTCGGACCGCGTCATCAATGCCAAACACATTAACCAGCTAAGTCACTTTCATGCTCAAAGTTTTAATTTTTAACTTGTGTTCGGTTTGACCAAGCATTATACTTTTTTGGAAAAAAGTTGCTTGTAAAAAATTTTCTTGTCCAAACTTTGTTTGTGACACACATATTCAAATACCCCGTTTATTTGGGAGCTTCCTTTATGAAGCTTTTCCTCTTGCATATGATTATACTTGTACGGCTTCGTTCCTTGTTCGTGTATTACGCCACAATATGCACCATATTGACTTAAGAAATTTGCAAGCTGGGTTGCCTGGCTCCTGTGCTTACCCCTACGTTCCCGATTGTTCGGCTAGGGAGTAAAGGGAGCACCTCTGCGATTGTCACGACCGGGTCCTCCGAGCTCTGACCTCAGACTGGGTGAAGCCGAAAGCTAGCGCTATTATTGTTTTCAATCATGGTCGGCACACAACGGAACTCATGAGTACAAAAAAATCTATTGCACAAGTCTCATAATAACAATGAGCACCGAAGAAAGGTATCGGTGGGGGTACTATTTTCTTCGAAGATGCTTCTTACACTTCGCAGTAATATAGCATAAGTTCCCTGAGCGCGCTTTGTCCGTTACAGCCTTATGGCCTGATTGCCTGCTTATTGGAAACACTGTCGATATTCTTGACAGATGGAGTGCATAACACTTTTCGGTCCTTGACCGAAGAGGGAGAAGCCGACGGTTGGTTAAGATGCGTTTAAAGTTCGGTTGAACATAGATATGATATAAGTACTTCGGTACATGCAATCATTCTTTTACCAAAGTCACTTGGGGGCTCTTAAATTTATATGAGCCGTTTTATGATAAGTGTTCTTCCGCTTAGTCATTGCAAAGTTTTATTATTATTATTATTATTTATCATTCCTTTTTTTGACACAAGTATGTGGTCACTAGCTGAGGAGCCTAACTTCTCTCTCGAAACCGCTAGAGTTTAGTTTGCTAAACTGGCCTAATGAGAAGTACTCCGCCTTCAGGATACGAGGTTGAAGCCGTAGGCTGACCTGCTTGAAGTCTTGAGATAGGATGTGTCATGTTAAAGCACGGCAGAAGCACTTTTTTTCAAGTCCAATTTTCGGATTGGCACCGAACACTTGATCTAGTTCGTACATTAAACTTTTGAATAAGTTTTTTGGCTTTTCGAGCCTATGGCACTTTTAAACTATTTGTGCTTTTCCAGCATTAGTCTCGCAGTGCAACGCCGGACACCTTTAGGGATTCGGCAAAAACATTCTCGGATATTTCTATATATGCATCGGTTTCGAATTGTGTCTTCGGTCAATAGTTGGGTTGCCCGGCTCCTGTGCTTTCCTCCTACGTCCCGCTTTGTTCGGCTTGGTGTGCAAAGGGAGAACCACTGCGATTGTGCTTCCAGATCGCATGGTCAAGCACCTCAGTGGAGAAAGCCGAAAACTAACTGTCACAATAAGCGTAAACTGGTCAGCGATCTGATGATGGTGTTAAATGACGGGCCATTCATAACAATGGCCGAAGTGTTTACGGCTTGACCTCGACTGTCGCCGAACACTACCGGGGGCTATTAACTGGCCTCCCAAACTAAATCCTCGATATTTCGCTCTTACATTCGAGCTGAGGTTTCAGATCATGCTTAGCATGACAACCCAAAGAAAGGAACCGGTAGCGGGACTATTTTCTTTGGAAGACATTTCTATTGTTAAACAGTAATATAACATATCTCTCTGCGTACCTTTGTTTATAAAACTGTATGGCCAATTTGCCTTGTTTGTCGTAAATCTTTGCCCTCATAAAGGCTTTATAAAGTAGGACAAACACTCCTCGGCTACTGGCCGAGGAGGTGGAAGCTGATGGTCGGTCAACAAAGTTTTGTACAATGCGGATCCGAGCATTAATGACGTAAAGTACTTGGATACATATAGTCATTATACATAATTTGTGATTTTACTATGGATATCGATCCTTAATTTGGCCACCCGTGCCCACATCAAGGCTCAGGGGCTACTGGGCTTTGCGCTCATTATTTACAAATATTACAAGGGCACATCGATCCCCTGATCTGGTGTTGCCACCCGACCAGTGTCTCGGGGGCTACTGCATTGGCAATCCAGTGCAGAAAATTTAAGTGTAATACAATTTCCGAGGAGATTTTGATCCTCGGGTTGGTCGGCCGCACCCAACCTGAGTCTCGAGGACTGAGCACGCCGCTTTTTGTGTTCCGAAGTATTCTGTCGAGCTAGGACTTGATCCTCAGACCGATTTTGCAACTCAACCTGAGTCTCAGCGGCTACTGGGATCGGCGGTCTTATGTCATCCTTCATGTGCATCTTGGGTTTTAGACTGATACCCACCTTGAGGCTACTGGCTATATATCTCGGCAGAGAATAAATTGCACCAATCAAAAATATTGACAAAAATCGGCCCACATTCGGGGTGGTGCACCACCTCGGAAGCAGTCCGGCATAAAGCTCGGGCGCTAGTGGCTGGCTCCATAGAGGGCATTTCCGGCATTAAGCTCGGCTAAACACTTTCAAACTTCTTTGAACCAAGGTGATTTACGACACCTCAGATACAGTCCGGCGTTGGAGCTCGGATACAGTCCGGCGTTGGAGCTCGGATACATAGTCCGAAGTTGGAGCTCGGATACATTCCGGCGTTAGAGCTCGGAAGCGGTCCGGCATTGGTGCTCGGCTGCAAAAGATACCTCGAATGCAGTCCGGCGTTGGAGCTCGGACGCAAGAGGACGCTGCCGCCCGGGAACAATTTCAAACCCGAGGTGTGGCATAAAAATAACAAGGCATTGATAAAGGCCGGAAACTTAAAGGGGCTCCTCGGATACCCAACGTGTAAACTCGTCGAATGCATTTCGGCGATCCTCAAGATCGAACATGAGAAGATTTGTTGAACCAGTTTTCAAGACCGACGTCCGAAGATGAAGAACGGTTCGGAAGAATCGAGGAGCGTCCCTAAATTGAAGACCGGTTCAGGGGGCTACTAACGGTGTCCTGGACTAGGGGGTTGTAAGTGCATCTAGTGCCACCCCTAGTTGGTTTTGGAGTATTGATGACAAACCTAGTTGAGGGACTAATGTGTTTGTGAGAATTGCAGGATAACACAGGTAGAAGTCCCTCATTGATTCGGTTTTCCTACCAGAGATGACCCCTAAAAATGTAAGAAGACATTGAAGTCAAAGGTGGTATGTGAAGACATTCACATTGAAGACTATGACAAGAGAAGACATTGCATGAAGACTATGGAGCGCGAAGACTTAGTTCTTCGTCGTTCTTTTTCTTCTTTGTTGAGTCATAGGAACCACCGTACTATTAAGTGGGGTCCAAGTGAACTAGTCAGAATGACTGAAGTGATGCTTAACCAAAATCCTATGTCTTCGAGTGAAGACTATGAGAGCAAATCTTGTCAAGAGTTGGATAAGTCAGCTTTGCTTGTAGCTCAAGTAAAGTTGCCGTGTGTATTTGAAATCTAACCGTTGGGACACATGTCAGTTCCTTAGTGACCAAGGGTCATTTCGGACAAATCAGGTCGGGTTGCCTAGTGGCTATAAATAGCCCACCCCCTACAACCATAAACGGTTGGCTGCTCAGAGTTAGTGTACGGCTTTTGTCATTTGAGAGAAACCCACCTCGAAGCCTTTGAGAGAGAATTCCTTGCGAGGACAAAGCCCTAAACACCCAGAGCCAAAGAGTGTTAGGCATCACTGAAGTCTTCCTGTCTGTGTGATCTGAAGACTTATTACACTTGAGGACTGTGAATCCTCCAGCCGGTTAGGCGTCGCGTTCTGAGCATCCAAGAGTCATTGTGGATCGTCGGTGAACGAAGTCTATGAAGGTTTGGAAGTCTACCTTGAAGACTTACCAGAGTGATTGGGCGAGGACTGGGTGTCCTTAGCTCAAGGGGAATAAGGTGAAGACGAGGTCTTCTGAGTTGAATCTCAGCCTCCCTAACCAGACGTATAGTGGTCACAGCAACTGGAACTGGTCCAACAAATCATTGTCTTCAACGAGTCACTGGTTTCATCCTTCCCTTCCCTTTACTTACTGTTGGTCCTTTTGAAGTCATTGTATGATTGCTTTATCTTTTGTCTTCACTAAGTGACTGCTTGTTCTGATTGGCTTCACAATATCTTCCTACTTGATCTTTACTGCCTAGCTGCTATTAGTCATTGTGCTTTCACTCCATTGAATACTTGACTATGGTTTGCCTAGTGTAGTCTACCTTCCGCTGCATGGTAATAGGTTTATTTCTATCGTTTGTCTTCGAAACTTTCATGTTTTGAAGACTTTCATAAAAATCGCCTATTCACCCCCCCCCCCTCTAGTCAATCACTAGCACTTTCAATTGGTATCAGAGCAAGGTACTCCCTTGTTCTGTGTGATTCGGTTTAACCACCTGGAGTTTTAGCTATGTCGACTGCAGGGATAATCAAAGTCTCCGCTGCATGCCCAGTCTTTGATGGAACTGAATATCCCTACTAGAAGAATAAGATGCGCATGCATCTTGAAGCCATTGATGTCGACCTATGGTATGTCGTCAAGAATGGCGTTCTCAAGGCTGGTGAAGGTGTCACCACTGCTGATGTCAAGAAGTTCGTTCAGCTGGACTCCACTACCAAGAACATCATATGTGGTCATCTGACCAAAGGACAGTATGGCTGTGTGAGTGCTTTGGAAACATCTAAGCTAGTCTGGAACTGGCTCTCCAAGGTTAACGAAGGCGTCTCAACCCAGAGAGATCAGAGAATCAGTGTCCTTCGCAACCTCTTCAACCGCTTCAAGAGAAATGACAATAAGAATGTTCAGCTCACGTTCGATCGACTCACTGACATCACGAATGAGCTTCAAGCCCTCGGCGCCACTAAGATCACCAAGCATGAAGTTGTCAAGACACTCCTGAGATCACTTGACAGCTCGTTTGACACCCTAGCCCTGATGATTCAAGAACGTCCTGACTTCAAAACACTCGATCTGTCTGACATACTTGAGAGGCTCAACACACACGAGTTTCAGCTTTCTGAGAAAAGAGACATCTACGGTCCCAACTATGGGCGAACTCGTGCCTTGAAGGCAAAAGTTGTCTCCTCATCTGAAGAAGAGTCTGACAGCAGTTCTGATGATCCTGAAGACATTGGAAAGGAGCTTGCTATGCTTGTGAAGAAGTTTCAAAAATTCACCAAGAAGAAAGGCTTCAGAAAGTCCTCATGATCAAGCTCAAGGAATGATGAAGCTTCTGCTCATGACTACAAGAAGAGAACATGCCACAAGTGCAAGAAACCTGGCCACTACATCTCTGAGTGTCCGCAGTGGGACATGAGAACAAGAAGAAAAAGAAGAGCAAGGAGTATGATTCTGACGACAAGAAAAAGAAGAAATACTCAAAGTATTCTTCCAAGTCCTCCTCAAAGTCTTCATCACACAAGAAGAGCTCATCTGGCAAGGCACGTGCGTTTGTTGGCAAGGAAATGGATTCAGAGGAGGAGTCCGCTTCTGAGGAGGTGGAGGTGGAGTCTGAGGAGGAGTCCGATTCTGGCGTTGCGAGTCTGGCTACAGCATATGTTGCCAAGTCCATCTTCAACACTGAAGACAATGACTCCGTCACCGACACTGATGCAAATGACAAGGACTACTCCGCTCCTACCTACTGCTTCATGGCATGTGGTGCCAAGGTAAACACATGCACTACTCACTATCAAACTTCCAGTGAAGATGACTCTGATTGTGGTTCCAAACCCAGCTACAAAACACTTGCTAAAATTGCAACTAAACAACAAAAAGCTATGGAACATATTCAAAAACTGTTAGACAAAAGCGATGACCTGTTAGACACTAAAATGACTCGATCTCAGTCCTTAATTGAAGACATAAAAAATCTTCACGTTAAGTATGAGGAACTTGAAAGTCGTCATGAAACGCTCTCAACAACTCATGAAAAGCTTTCCTATGATTATCTTCAAAGGAAGCAAGATCTTGAGAAATTGAGAGCGGCTCATGAAGATCTTCAAAAGGAAAACGAGTCACTTCGCGCCAAATAGATCAGTTCAGCTCAGGAAGGATTTGAACCACCATGTATTAAATGTATTGAGCATGACAACGCTACTTCTATTGCTGCTTGTTCTACTGCTGCTACTATTGCAATATCTTCAACTATTGATGTGCCAACTAACCCCTCTGCTGAGGATGCCACTACTATTGCTGATGAGAATGCTAGGTTGAAAACATTGCTTGAAACAGGGATGTTCAAAAGCCTCAAAGGGCATCAGACCCTAGGAAAGAGGGTGTTGGGTTCGAAAGGAAAATCAATGCTGACGGCTCTTACTGGAAACCTGAGTAGTACCCCAAAACCACATGGGTTGCTGCAAAGGGACCTTCAGTGGATCCATCCACCCTATCTGGCTTCACTTGTGCTAATCCCATTGTTATTGAAGAATCCTTTGATGCAAACTATAAACTGTTTAAGAATCAGAAGTGTGAAGTGCTTGCCAGGTATATTGGTACTAACTACAGGAATGGACCGACTATGAAGAAGGTCTGGGTGCCGAAAAGGTGTTTGGAGAATCTTCCTGTGAATGTCATCATGACACCACAGGTGAAGAAGACAAACCCCAGACCACAGGCTTCATACGGTCCAAAGGCTTCATATAGACAGAGGACTCACCTGAGTCGCACTAACGCAAATGTTTTGCAGGGAAGCCATACTCAGGCATGTGAATATGAGCACGTTTCATCAAACCGCCATGTTCATAGGACCAAGAACTATTCTGCTTATTCTTATGAGTACTATTGTCCACCTGCAAGACTTTTTGCTAGGGCTCCAAAGCCAAAGTTCTCAGATGCTGCACTTAGACTCATTGCTTCGAAGCCACCCTTGAAGATGTGGGTGGCTAAGAAAGCTTAACTCTCTTTTGCAAGGAAATGTCTCCAGCCGAAAACCAAAATCGTCTGAAGCTATTGCTGGGGACCTTAAACATCTTGTAGGGTGCAAGATCAAATGCCCAAATGGTCTTATTATGTACTTTGTTCCTGAGTCGCTTGCTACTTGCCCTATCAGTCCTAATCTCGATCTAAGCTTTCATAATCCATTGGCTCGTCAAATGTTTTTGCTTCACAATTCTCTTCGTGAAGCCTATCCCCCTAACTGCACTGTAGGGTACGACACCAGCTGCTTCAAAATGGATTATTGATAGTGGGTGTACCAATCACATGACTGGCAAGTGAAGCCTTCTTATGGATTCAACCTTACGTCCATCTGACAAAAGTCACATCACATTTTCTGACACTGGTAAAAGTAAGGTATTGGGTCTAGGTAGAGTTGCAATCTCAAAGGATCAACACATGGATAAAGTCATGCTTGTTGAATCCCTTGGTTTCAACTTAATGTCTGTCTCAATGCTTTGCAATTTAAACATGATTGTGATGTTTGGAAAATATCGTTGCCTTGTTCTAATGGAATCTGGCAAGTCTCTAGTGTTTGAAGGGTATCGGAAAGATGATTTGTACGTGGTAGATTTCTCAGCAGGACCACAACTTGCCGTATGTCTCCTAGCAAAAGCTTCAGAATGCTGGCTCTGGCATCGGAGGCTAGGGCATGCTGGCATGAGGAACTTGCACACTCTTGCAAGAAAGAAGCATGTCATAGGCATCGAGGGCGTCAAGTTCAAGAAGGATCACTCATGCGGTGCCTGTGAAGCAGGAAAGATGACGAGGGCCAAGCATCTCTCGAAGACAATCATGAAAACGACTCAACCCTTCGAACTGCTCCACATGGATCTTTTCGGTCCCACTCATTACTCAACTCTTACTACTACTACTTGTCTCTATGGCTTTGTCATTGTTGATGATTATTCAAGATATACTTGGGTGCATATAATCCTCTACAAGACTGAAGTGCAGGATGTCTTCAGACGCTTCGCCAATCAAGCAATGAACAACTATGGCGTCAAGATAAAGCACAACAGAAGTGACAATGGCACTGAATTCAAGAACACTGGCCTAGATACATATCTTGATACTTTGGGCATCACACATGAATTCTTAGCTCCGTACACGCCACAGCAGAATGGCGTCATCGAACGCAAGAACAGAACACTTATTGAGATGGCTCGGACAATGCTTGATGAATACAAGACTCCAAGAAAATTCTGGCCTGAAGCCATTGATATTGCATGCCATACAATCAATCGTGTTTATCTTCACAAGCTTATGAACAAGACATCTTATGAGCTCCTTACTGGCAAGAAGCCAAATGTTAGTTACTTTTAGAGTATTTGGCGCCAGGTGCTGGATCAAGGATCCACATCACACATCAAAATTTGCACCAAAAGCACATGAAGGTTTTATGCTTGGATATGGAAAGGATTCGCACTCCTACAGAGTCTTCAACCTCTTTCACTATAAAGTGGTTGAAACTGTGGATGTGCGGTTCGATGAGACTAACGGCTCGCAAAGAGAGCATCTGCCAAATGTGCTAGATGAAGTTCCATCCAGTGAATCAATCAAACTTATGGGAACTGGAGAAATCATACCTTCTGAAGCTCAGCCTGAAGAGGAACTTATCATCTCCGCACCTGATCAACCTGAAGACAATGATCAACCTGAAGACAATGCTCAGCCTGAAGACAATCCTTCTAACGATGACAATGATCAGCAAGAACAAAATCTTCGTCCTGTACATCCTCGTGTTGCAAATGAAGTACAAATTGAGAGAATAATTGATAGCATCAATGCACCAGGTCCACTCACTCATTCAAGGGCAACACAGCTAGCAAATTTCTGTGGGCACTTCGCATTTGTCTCAATATTTGAACCCAAGAAAGTTGATGAAGCCTTCATGGAACTTGAATGGATTCAAGCTATGCAAGAAGAGCTTCAACAGTTTAAGCTGAATAATGTATGGGAACTGGTTAAGCGTCCAGATCCTCGCAAGCACAATATAATAGGCACCAAATGGATATATCGCAACAAGCAAGATGAGCATGGTCAAGTTGTCAAAAACAAAGCTCGTCTCGTTGCTCAAGGATATACTCAAGTTGAAGGGATTGACTTCGATAAGACATTTTCTCCTGTGGCTAGACTTGAAGCCATACGCATACTGCTGGCCTATGCAAATCATCATAACATTTTTCTGCATCAATGCACCTGGTCCGCTTACTCGTTCAAGGGCTACTCAGCTGGCAAATTTTTGTGGGAACTTTGCATTCGTCTCAATAACAGAACCCAAGAAAGTTGAAGAAGCCTTCATGGAACCGGAATGGATTCAAGCTATGCAAGAAGAGCTTCAACAGTTTGAGCTGAATAATGTATGGGAACTGGTTAAGCATCCTGATCCTCGGAAGCACAACATAATTGGCACCAAATGGATATACCGCAACAAGCAAGATGAGCATGGTCAAGTTGTCAGAAACAAAGCCCGTCTCGTTGCTCAAGGATATACTCAAGTTGAAGGCATTGACTTTGATGAAACATTTGCTCCTGTGGCTCGACTCGAAGCCATACGCATACTGCTGGCCTATGCAAATCATCATAACATACTTCTATATCAAATGCATGTGAAGAGTGCTTTCCTCAATGGCAAGATTGAAGAAGAAGTGTATGTTGCACAACCGCCTGGCTTTGAAGATCCAAAACATCCTGATATGGTGTACAAGCTCAACAAGGCACTGTATGGCCTCAAACAAGCCCCTAGGGCTTGGTATGACACACTCAAAGACTTCCTGAAGAGCAAAGGCTTCAAACCTGGTTCCCTCGACCCCACTCTCTTCACGAAGACATATGATGGTGAACTGTTTGTGTGCCAAATATATGTGGATGACATTATCTTCGGCTGCACCAATCAAAAATACACTGACGAGTTTGGATATATGATGCAAGAACAATATCAGATGTCCATGATGGGTGAGCTGAAGTTCTTCCTTGGTCTTCAAATACGTCAGCAATGCAACGACATCTTTATATCTCAATAGAAATACCTCAAAGATTGCCTGAAGAAATTTGGAATGCAAGATTGCAAAGGCTACACGACGCCAATGCCAGCCCAACATCATCTGGGTCCCGACGACAATGGTAAAGAGTTCGATCAAAAGGTATACCGCTCCATGATTGGTTCCTTACTTTATTTATGTGCATCTTGGCCAGATATCATGCTTAGTGTTTGCATGTGTGCCCGGTTCCAAGCGGCACCAAAGGAATCGCATCACTTAGCTCTGAAGCGAATTCTCAGATATTTGGCTCACACCCCAACACTAGGATTATGGTATCCAAAGGGCTCAGAGTTTGATCTAGTTGGATTCTCGGATGCTGATTATGCTGGTGACAAGGTGGATCGCAAGTCTACATCAGGCACATGTCATTTTCTGGGACGATCACTTGTATGTTGGTCTTCAAAGAAGCAGAACTGTGTATCTCTCTCCACTGCTGAATCTGAATACATTGCTGCTGGATCTTGCTACACTCAGCTCCTATGGATGAAGCAAACACACAAAGACTATGGCATTCACCTGAAGCAAGTACCACTCTACTGCGACAACGAAAACACCATCAAGATTGCCAACAACCTAGTTCAGCACTCGAAGACAAAGCACATTGAAATTCGTCATCACTTTCTCAGAGATCATGTTGTGAAGGAAGATATTGATATCATACACGTGAACACTGAAGAGCAATTGGCAGATATCTTCACCAAGCCCTTGGATGAGAAGAGGTATTGCAAGTTACGGTGTGAGCTAAATATCTTGGAATCCTCAAATGTTCTGTGATCAGGCACACATCCTAACACGTATGCACGTTGATGACTTAGATGTGCAACACACGAAGTAAAGTATATCTTCAATCAATGAAGACTTACATTCTGAGTGTGAATACATTAACGTGGAATTTGACTTCGGAGCGCCACGATTGCGCCGTGTCTGGGTCTAATACTTCCTATACGGTGGGTAACGCCATGTAACGCCCCGAGACCGATGTGCCAGGTGTCCTCCGCTTATTCGCTGTCGTTGCTTTGTCATTGCTTGCATGTCATGCATTGCATATCATGTCATCATGTGCATTTCTTTTGCATACGTGTTCGTCTCATGCATTCAAGCATTTTCCCCGTTGTCCGTTTTGCATTCCGGCGCTTCGTTCTCCTCCGATGGTCATTTCTACCTTTCTTTCGTGTGTGGGGATTAAAAATTTCCGGATTGGACCGAGTCTTGCCAAGCGGCCTTGGTTTATTACCGGTAGACCGCCTGTCAAGTTTTGTACCATTTGGACTTCGTTTGATACTCCAACGGTTAACCGAGGGACCGAGAAGGCCTCGTGTGTGTTGCAGCCCAACACCCTTTCAATTTGGCCCAAAACCCACCAAAACCCTCTCCATCATCTCGGTCGTTCGATCATGATCGCGTGGCCGAAAACCGCACCTCATTTGGACTCTCCTAGCTCCCTCTACCTATAAATATGTGACTCCCTCCGAAATCCTCGCGCAGATCTAACCCTAGCTTCTTCCCACTCCGCCGCCGGACGCGTCCAGCCTCCACCTCACTCCATCCAATCAGAAGCTGCCGCGTCACCCGCCACGCCTCCTCCTCCAATCCCACCTTGCCACCTCACCCTGCCGGCCCCTCGCTCTTCCCGCGGCCCGCGGAGCCCATCCGGGACCCGCACGGGCCCAAGCCGCCGCCGCCGAAGCCTGGCTTCACCTCCTCGCTCGCCAACCGCCGGAGTCTCGCCGGAGCTTCGCCCAGCCGCTTCGCCAGGTCACCAGCGCCGCCGTCCTCTTCCTCTCTGCTTCTCTCTCTCATGAGCGCCCTCTCTCTGTTCTCCCCAGGGGTCCTCGCTGGAGTCCCATGCCTCGTGCTCGTCGCCGGAGTGGACGGGTCTCGCCGGATCTGCCGCCCTCTCGTCGAACCTGGCCTCCCCGTCGTCCTTGGGCATCCTCCGCCTCAGATCCGGTTGCCCCGCCGCCGATCTACCCGTTTCCGGCGCCTCCCGCGCGCCCCGGGCCTTCGCAGCCCTCGCCGGAGTCTCTGTACCGCCGCGCCAACGCCATGGCCATCCTTGGCTTCGAGCTCAGGAGGAGAACGACGGGGCTCCCGCTCACCTGCGCCTCGTGGGCCCTGCACGCTTCCGCACGGCCCAGATCCGCGGCCTGCCTCTCTCCTCCACCGGCCTGCTTCCCCTCCAGCTGGGCCA
>NC_041392.1:637510769-637517902 GCF_002162155.2 Triticum dicoccoides | reverse complement strand
TTTTTTCTTCTGCTGGCCCAATCTGCTCCAGTTTCGGCCCGTGCCATGTTTTTTTCCAGTTCTACGAATTTAGCTATTATTCCTGAGACTGTTGTTTTACAGAAAGTCCCCCTGGTTCATGCATTTAATAACTCACTAACCGTGCATCGGATTAAAATGTTTTATATATGAAACTTGCTCAGAATTTTGTGTAGATTAATAATATCCAACTTTCATCTATGTTTGAAATGTTAAAAATGTTGTTTGCATTAATTTGCTCCTATGCCATGTTAAAATGATTTAATTCATAACTAAATAACCGTAGCTTCGTTTTTAACAAACTTTATATGTAAATGGGGTAGAAAAATGCCTAGTTTAACATGGTGGCCTTATTATGCATACTTAACAACTCTAAAATTATGTTTAGGTCAGAACAGTACCAAATCTATTATATGCCTATGGGGATTTACCGGAATTGTTGTTCGTTGCTTCCGGCCTCATTCAAACTTGCCTAGATAGGTAGTTTTGTTGTGCTTCACCTCTTGTCATGTTAATCAACATTTAATATTGTTGGGGTACATAAACGAGAGAGAATTAAATAATTGATGTGGTGTTTTGTCAATATGCATCCCGATGCATATTGAGCTCCACTTAATTTGTAGGATTGCTTGTGCACTTTGCCATGCCATGCTTCATTAAACCGGACATGCATCATACTCGATTGTGCATCATGCCATGATTAGGTGATGGTTGTTTACCATGTTTGTTTGCTTCTTTCTGGTGTTGCTTCTTCGGGTTGGTTCCGTTAACGTCGAGTTTGTGAGGATCCGTTCGTCTACGTCCGTTTTCTTCTTCATGGACTCGTTCTTCTTCCTTGCGGGATTTCAGGCAAGATGATCATACCCTCGAAATCACTACTATCTTTTCTATGCTAGATGCTCGCTCTTTTGCTATGCCAATGCTACGATGCCTACCATTTGCTTGTCAGCCTCCCAAATTGCCATGTCAAACCTCTAACCCACCATGTCCTAGCAAACCGTTGATTGGCTATGTTACCGCTTCGCTCAGCCCTCTTATAGCGTTACTAGTTGCAGGTGAAGATTGGAGGCCGTTCCTTGTTGGAACATTTATTTACTTGTTGGGATATCACTATATATCTTATTTAATTAATGCATCTATATACTTGGTAAAGGGTGGAAGGCTCGGCCTTATGCCTGGTGTTTTGTTCCACTCTTGCCGCCCTAGTTTCCGTCATATCGGTGTTATGTTCCCGGATTTTGCGTTCCTCACGCAGTTGGGCTATAATGGGAACCCCTTGACAGTTCGCCTTAAGTAAAGCTTTTCCAGCAATGCCCAACATTGGTTTTACCATTTGCACTAACAACCTACCACCTTTCCCTTGGGAGTCGCGCATCCCGAGGGTCATCTTATTTTAACCCCCCCCCCTCGGGCCAGTGCTTGTCTAAGTGTTGGTCCGAACTGAGTAGACTGCGGGGCCACCTCGGGGAAACTTGAGGGCTGGTTTTACTCGTAGGATGTCTCATCCGGTGTTGCCCTGAGAACGAGATATGTGCAGCTCCCATCAGGATGTCGGCCCATCGGGTGGTGTTGCAGGTTTAGTTTTACCCTGTCGAAATGTCTTGTTGTACCGGGATACCGAGTCTGATTGGAACGTCTCGGGTGGAGGTCTATTCCTTCGTTGACCGTGAGAGCTTGTTATGGGCTAAGTTGGGACACCGTGCAGGGATTTGAACTTTTGAAAGCCGTGCCCGCGGTTATGGGCAGATGGGAATTTGTTAACGTCCGGTTGTAGAAAACCTGAAGTTGACCGTAATTAAAATGAATCAACCGCGTGTGTAACCGTGATGGTCTCTTTTCGGCGGAGTCCGGGAAGTGAACACGGTTGTTGGAGTTATGCTTGACGTAGGTTGCTATAGGATCACTTCTTGATCATAGTTTCTCGACCGTGCTTTGCCTTCTCTTCTCGCTCTCATTTGCGTATGTTAGCCACCATATATGCTAGTCGCTTGTTGCAGCTCCACCTCATACCTTTACCTTTCCTATAAGCTTAAATAGTCTTGATCGCGAGGGTGCGAGATTGCTGAGTCCCCGTGGCTCACAGATACTTCCAAAACCAGTTTGCAGGTGCCGTTGAGTCCGTGCAGATGACGCAACCCAGCTCAGGAGGAGCTCGATGAAGATCTTGTCCTTTGTGTTGTTTCGTTCTAGTCGTTCAGTAGTGGTGCCCAGTTGGGGTCGATCGGGGACCGTGTCGCATTTGGGGTTCTTCTTTTATTTTGGTTCCGTAGTCGGACCATGAGTGTATTTGATTGATGTAATGTTTATTCATGTAATTGTGTGAAGTGGCGATTGTAAGCCAACTATGTATCTCTTTCCCTTATGTATTACATGGGTTGTGTGAAGATTATCTCACTTGCGACATATGCCTTCAATGCGATTATGTCTCTAAGTCGTGCCTCGACACGTGGGAGCTATAGTCGCATCGAGGGTGTTACAAGTTGGTATCAGAGCCTTCCCCGGCCTTAGGAGCCCCATTGGTTGATCGTTATTAGTGGCCGAGTTGTGTCTAGAAAAATGTTTTGAGTCATTTAGGAATTATATATCGGAGAGTTAATCTTCATCGCTCTGGTAAGGCATCCTGACGTAGAGTTTTGACTCTTCTCTTCTCAAATTTCACTAAAAAAATTTAGGATCACGCGGGTATCTTGGAATCGTTTTGATGGTTTTATGACAAGAACATTGTCTTGGTGCCTCCTGTCAGGTGTTTAGTGGAAGTGTCCCGGGGAGTTGAGCTCTGAGGTGTTGTCGTCATAATTTTATCGTTGCAATTCTGGAATACCTGAGTTTAGTACGCCGACATCGAAAATCTCTTTTATGCAGTTCGTTGGTGAGATAACCTCGATGCCACCTAGTACTGGGGCGGGAGTTCGGGAGTATCGCCATAACTTGTATAACGGATGCTTTTCGAAGGTTGAGGTAGATGGTTTCCGAAGGTTTCTTGGTTATGTGTTGAAGGATGGATACAGCTGGATGTAGGATTTGCTAGTTTTGGGTGAGATATTATGCTTCCCCTGTATCCCCAACACCTGATTGCATAACCGGAAAATTTCGGGAGTTTCATAGGTGGGAATTCAAGTAGCTCTTAGGATATCTTTCCAACGGATGTATGATATGAAATTGGGGTTCGACGTCTAGTGGTCCGCCTATTCACGGTCGGTTTTACAGTGGTCTCGTTGTGTCTTAAAGAGTCCTTGGCTATGCCGACTCGGGGACACTTCGTATGTCATGTGCACTGCCTTGTACATGATGGTGCTGTACGATCGAGCCCGTGTAGGCCCCACCACGAAAACTTCGGACGAAATATCTATCATATGTTTGTTCTGGCTTATTCTGCAAGCCAATCCTTGTTTTGTTTTGAGCTGTGGTATTCGGGTTGCTTCGAAGTCAAATGTTGATTCCATACCTTTCCTAAATGGTGTTCTCATACTCCGATGTGAATACTAATCCTTCTTAATAATCGAGTTTGTCATGTCTATCCTTTTCAACCGGTGTGCTTCTCTTCTAGTGGAACCGACCATTTCCACTTCCGCAAGATCAATTATCACTTCTTCTCAACGGTATTTCTTTCATCCGTCTCCAAGTTGCCTTTGTTTTCCCGCCCACCCACCCTTTTTCTTCAACGATTCAGATTTCTTATACAAGTATCCTTCTATTGATGGGAAATCTATCCATTCTTTTCCGTCAATGCTCTTATCCGGTGATTTCTCATGAAGATTCTAACGGAGCTTCTAGTTCACCATTATTCATTCTTTTTCTTCTCTGGTGGAACCAAGTCAAGCTTTGTGGATCATATCCTTTTTCCTCATTTCAAATACCTTTTCTTACCGGTGCACCTCTTTATCATCTACTCCTCGCTATTCATTTGTTTCGGAGTGTCGAAGATATCTCAGAAGATTCCTGTTTCCACTCTGCTTTCATTCAAGATCTTTCGAGGATGTCACTTCATTCAAGCCATTTAATTCAACTGGTGCTTTCTCTCTTTTGAATCGTTCAACGGTGTTTTCTTTGAGTGGGCCCTAACCCACAGGTCTTTTCCCAGGTTCTTACCTGACTCTTCTTATTTTCCCGGAGTTATCCTAAATTCCTTTTAAAGTTTGACGTAAGAATGAATTTATCATCATTAAAATGCCTTCTCCTAGATCTTTCACAATTCTTTTCATCGTTGGCTCAACTTTTCCATTCTTCATTCCGGTGTGCCTCAATAATTCTTGGTGGTGTTTATCGGTGTCATTCTCATCATTTGAAGACCGAAGAAGAGTTTCTCTTTAATCTTGCTCCTTTCTCTTCAAGATTCGTGGTGCTAGCTTGTTTCCATCCCCTCATAATTGTTTTCGATTGTGAGAATCTTTTTCACCCATCAGGAGATATTCAAGAGTCTTCTCAGTTTGACTATCCGGAGTCCATCAATTCAGGTGTATTCATTCTCAGCTTTCAGTTGTCATTCTCCAATTTTACCGGTGCTTCGTTCAAGTGAGTTTTAATCAGCTCGTGATCTCTTCGTTCTCATGGACCTAAATTCTCTCAAGCATCTTCATTCATTTGCTAATTCTTCCCGGTGTCTACCTTATCTTTTCTTTGTTCATTTTTAATTCTACCGGTGGTTCGTTGAAGACCTTCTCAAGTTTTGATATATCTCTCTTAATCCTGTCCACGAGAATAAGTAATATGTCGAATCCATTAATTGTCATCAATTTAATTGGTGAAGGATAAACATAATGTAATTCTTATTCTTGTTTCATCGAGTGTATTCAATTCCTGTTTTCCGGAGTGGCTCATCATACTTATTCTTGGTTTCAAGTGCTCATCTTTCTTTCCCGGAGTTCCAAGCTTTAATTATCATGGTGATCCATCTAAATCATTACAAGGGTTCAACTTGTGTTTTCAACTTCTCCTTCATTCCGTTTTGATCATCTTTTCGTTACCGGAGTTCTTCGTGGAGGTTCTACATGTTGGTCCATCAAGGATTTAATTTCTTCTCGAAGTGTTCATCGAGATTCTTTTCAGAGGAGCTCAAGTATTCTTTATCTTGCATTTTAAAGTGCAACTCTTTCTTCCATATCATTGGAGGTGGTATTATGTCATTCTTGATAACTTGAGTTCATGTTTCAGGATTCACATGCTGTTAAGAATGAGGTATTTTAACCCATCAACCTCTTCATTGGAGTTATCTTGGGTTATAAATCACCTAAAGCTTTCCCTAAGGATTGTTGCTATTATGGTGCTTATAATTGACCCAAGTTCTTCATTTATCCTCCTGGTGAAATATTTTCTTGTCTCCTTGTTCATATCAATCCAATTCCTTTTTCCCGTGAGTGGCAGGTTGTAACCTCATAATTTGAGATGTATTCCATAAGACCATATCAAGCTTATTCTTTTCGTTGTTGTTTTCCAACAACTCCATTCTATCATTTGTTGTAAGCATGCTCCCTCAAGACCTTGTTTCCCTTTGTTCTTTCCATTTCATTCTCTCTTTTCTTCCGGAGGCATTGTGATGTTGCTCTTTTCAAACCTTCTTATTGTTCTTGTTAGGATCTTGTTCTTGTCATGCTTATCCATTTAACCGGAGTGTTGTGTTTTCATGCCAGTTCTTCTCATCTTATCAAGATCTTATTCAATTCCTTTTCTTTCCAACCGGAGTGCTGCCTGAATTTGTTCTTCCTTGTTCCTCTTTTCTAATGGAGATTTTTCAACTTCGTTCATCTACGTTGCATTCTTTTCTCGAATTTGTTCAACCTCGCAAGCTTCTTTGGTTTCACTCGTTTGTCAAAGAAGCAACTTAGTTTTACCTCTTCTCTTTCTCTTCCGTTGTCCCTCCGGTGCCATTCTAGATCTCGGGACGAGATCCTCTCGTAGTGGTGGAGTGTTGTAACGCCCCGAGACCGATGTGCCAGGTGTCCTCCGCTTATTCGCTGTCGTTGCTTTGTCATTGCTTGCGTGTCATGCATTGCATATCATGTCATCATGTGCATTTCATTTGCATACATGTTCGTCTCATGCATTCGAGCATTTTCCCCGTTGTCCATTTTGCATTTCGGCGCTTCATTCTCCTCCGGTGGTCATTTCTACCTTTCTTTCGTGTGTGGGGATTAAACATTTCCGGATTGGACCGAGTCTTGCCAAGAGGCCTTGGTTTACTACCGGTAGACCGCCTGTCAAGTTTCGTACCATTTGGACTTCGTTTAATACTCCAACGGTTAACCGAGGGACCGAGAAGGCCTCGTGTGTGTTGCAGCCCAACACCCATTCAATTTGGCCGAAAACCCACCAAAACCCTCTCCATCATCTCGGTCGTTCGATCACGATCGCGTGGCCGAAAACCGCACCTCATTTGGACTCTCCTAGCTCCCTCTACCTATAAATATGTGACTCCCTCCGAAATCCTCGCGCAGATCTAACCCTAGCTTCTTCCCACTCCGCCGCCGGACATGTCCGCGCCCGCCGGACGCGTCCAGCCTCCACCTCACTCCATCCAATCAAAAGCTGCCGCGTCACCCGCCGCGCCTCCTCCTCCAATCCCACCTTGCCACCTCACCCTGCCGGCCCCTCGCTCTCCCCACGGCCCGCGGAGCCCATCCGGGACCCGCACGGGCCCAAGCCGCCGCCGCCGAAGCCTGGCTTCACCGCCTCGCTCGCCAACCGCCGGAGTCTCGCCGGAGCTTCGCCCAGCCGCTTCACCAGGTCACCAGCACCGCCGTCCTCTTCCTCTCTGCTTCTCTCTCTCATGAGCGCCCTCTCTCTGTTCTCCCCAGGGGTCCTCACCGGAGTCCCATGCCTCGTGCTCGTCGCCGGAGTGGACGGGTCTCGCCGGATCTGCCGCCCTCTCATCGAACCCGGCCTCCCTGTCGTCCTTGGGCGTCCTCCGCCCCAGATCCGGTTGCCCCGCCGCCGATCTACCCGTTTCCGGTGCCTCCCGCGCGCCCCCGGCCTTCATAGCCCTCGCCGGAGTCTCTGTACCGCCACACCGCCGCCATGGCCATCCTCGGCTTCGAGCTCAGGAGGAGCACGACGGGGCTCCCACTCACCTGCGCCTCATGGGCCCTGCGCGCTTCCGCACCGGCCCAGATCCGCGGCCT
>NC_041392.1:637509234-637510554 GCF_002162155.2 Triticum dicoccoides | reverse complement strand
GTGCCATGTTTTTTTCCAGTTCTACGAATTTAGCTATTATTCCTGAGACTGCTGTTTTACAGAAAGTCCCCCTGGTTCATGCATTTAACTCACTAACCGTGCATCGGATTAAAATGTTTTATATATGAAACTTGCTCAGAATTTTGTGTAGATTAATAATATCCAACTTTCATCTGTGTTTGAAATGTTAAAAATGTTGTTTGCATTAATTTGCTCCTATGCCATGTTAAAATGATTTAATTCATAACTAAATAACCGTAGCTCCGTTTTAACAAACTTTATATGTAAATGGGGTAGAAAAATGCCTAGTTTAACATGGTGGCCTTATTATGCATGCTTAGCAACTCTAAAATTATGTTTAGGGCAGAACAGTACCAAATCTATTATATGCCTATGGGGATTTACCGGAATTGTTGTTCGTTGCTTCCGGCCTCATTTAAACTTGCCTAGATAGGTAGTTTTGTTGTGCTTCACCTCTTGTCATGTTAATCAACATTTAATATTGTTGGGGTACATAAACGAGAGAGAATTAAATAATTGATGTGGTGTTTTGTCAATATGCATCCCGATGAATATTGAGCTCCACTTAATTTGTAGGATTGCTTGTGCACTTTGCCATGCCATGCTTCATTAAACCGGACATGCATCATACTCGATTGTGCATCATGCCATGATTAGGTGATGGTTGTTTACCATGTTTGTTTGCTTCTTTCCGGTGTTGCTTCTTCGGGTTGGTTCCGTTAACGTCGAGTTTGTGAGGATCCGTTCGTCTACGTCCGTTTTCTTCTTCATGGACTCGTTCTTCTTCCTTGCGGGATTTCAGGCAAGATGATCATACCCTCGAAATCACTACTATCTTTGCTATGCTAGATGCTCGCTCTTTTGCTATGCCAATGCTATGATGCCTACCATTTGCTTGTCAGCCTCCCAAATTGCCATGTCAAACCTCTAACCCACCATGTCCTAGCAAACCGTTGATTGGCTATGTTACCGCTTCGCTCAGCCCTCTTATAGCGTTACTAGTTGCAGGTGAAGATTGGAGGCCGTTCCTTGTTGGAACATTTATTTACTTGTTGGGATATCACTACATATCTTATTTAATTAATGCATCTATATAATTGGTAAAGGGTGGAAGGCTCGGCCTTATGCCTGGTGTTTTGTTCCACTCTTGCCGCCCTAGTTTCCGTCATATCGGTGTTATGTTCCCGGATTTTGCGTTCCTCACGCGGTTGGGCTATAATGGGAACCCCTTGACAGTTCGCCTTAAGTAAAGCTTTTCCAGCAATGCCCAACATTGGTTTTACCATTTGCCACCTAGCC
>NC_041392.1:637503183-637508946 GCF_002162155.2 Triticum dicoccoides | reverse complement strand
GGGGCCAGTGCTTGTCTAAGTGTTGGTCCGAACTGAGTAGACTGCGGGGCCACCTCGGGGAAACTTGAGGGCTGGTTTTACTCGTAGGATGTCTCATCCGGTGTTGCCCTGAGAACGAGATATGTGCAGCTCCCATCAGGATGTCGGCGCATCGGGCGGTGTTGCAGGTTTAGTTTTACCCTGTCGAAATGTCTTGTTGTACCGGGATACCGAGTCTGATTGGAACGTCTCGGGTGGAGGTCTATTCCTTCGTTGACCGTGAGAGCTTGTTATGGGCTAAGTTGGGACACCGTGCAGGGATTTGAACTTTTGAAAGCCGTGCCCGCGGTTATGGGCAGATGGGAATTTGTTAACGTCCGGTTGTAGAAAACCTGAAGTTGACCGTAATTAAAATGAATCAACCGCGTGTGTAACCGTGATGGTATCTTTCCGGCGGAGTCCGGGAAGTTAACACGGTTGTTGGAGTTATGCTTGACGTAGGTTGCTATAGGATCACTTCTTGATCATAGTTTCTCAACCGTGCTTTGCCTTCTCTTCTCGCTCTCATTTGCGTATGTTAGCCACCATATATGCTAGTCGCTTGCTGCAGCTCCACCTCATACCTTTACCTTGCCTATAAGCTTAAATAGTCTTGATCGCGAGGGTGCGAGATTGCTGAGTCCCCGTGGCTCACAGATACTTCCAAAACCAGTTTGCAGGTGCCGTTGAGTCCGTGCAGATGACGCAACCCATCTCAGGAGGAGCTCGATGAAGATCTTGTCCTTTGTGTTGTTTCGTTCTAGTCGTTCAGTAGTGGTGCCCAGTTGGGGTCGATCGGGGACCGTGTCGCATTTGGGGTTCTTCTTTTATTTTGGTTCCGTAGTCGGACCATGACTGTATTTGATTGATGTAATGTTTATTCATGTAATTGTGTGAAGTGGCGATTGTAAGCCAACTATGTATCTCTTTCCCTTATGTATTACATGGGTTGTGTGAAGATTATCTCACTTGCGACATATGCCTTCAATGCGATTATGTCTCTAAGTCGTGCCTCGACACGTGGGAGCTATAGTCGCATCGAGGGTGTTACAAGTTGGTATCAGAGCCTTCCCCGGCCTTAGGAGCCCCATTGGTTGATCGTTATTAGTGGCCGAGTTGTGTCTAGAAAAATGTTTTGAGTCATTTAGGAATTATATATCGGAGAGTTTAGGAATTCTTTTTACTCCCCAGTCCCTTCATCGCTCTGGTAAGGCATCCTGACGTAGAGTTTTGACTCTTCTCTTCTCAAATTTCACTAAAAAAAATTTAGGATCACGCGGGTATCTTGGAATCGTTCCGATGGTTTTATGACGAGAACATTGTCTTGGTGCCTCCTGTCAGGGGTTTAGTGGAAGTGTCCCGGGGAGTTGAGCTCTGAGGTGTTGTCGTCATAATTTTATCATTGCAATTCTGGAATACCTGAGTTTAGTACGCTGACATCAAAAATCTCTTTTATGCAGTTCGTTGGTGAGATAACCTCGACGCCACCTAGTACTGGGGCGGGAGTTCGGAAGTATCGCCATAACTTGTATAACGGATGCTTTTCGAAGGTTGAGGTAGATGGTTTCCGAAGGTTTCTTGGTTATGTGTTGAAGGATGGATACAGCTGGATGTAGGATTTGCTAGTTTTGGGTGAGATATTATGCTTCCCCTGTATCCCCAACACCCGATTGCATAACCGGAAAATTTCGGGAGTTTCATAGGTGGGAATTCAAGTAGCTCTTAGGATATCTTTCCGACGGATGTATGATATGAAATTGGGGTTCGACGTCTAGTGGTCCGCCTATTCACGGTCGGTTTTATAGTGGTCTCGTTGTGTCTTAAAGAGTCCTTGGCTATGCCGACTTGGGGATGCTTCGTATGTCATGTGCACTGCCTTGTACATGATGGTGTTGTACGATCGAGCCCGTGTAGGCCCCACCACAAAAACTTCGGACGAAATCTCTATCATATGTTTGTTCTGGCTTATTCTACAAGCCAATCCTTGTTTTGTTTTGAGCTATGGTATTCGGGTTGCTTCAAAGTCAAATGTTGATTCCATACCTTTCCTAAATGGTGTTCTCATACTCCGATGTGAATACTAATCCTTCTTAATAATCGAGTTTGTCATGTCTATCCTTTTCAACTGGTGTGCTTCTCTTCTAGTGGATCCGACCATTTCCACTTCCGCAAGATCAATTATCACTTCTTCTCAACGGTGTTTGTTTCATCCGTCTCCAAGTTTTCTTTGTTTTCCCGCCCACCCACCCTTTTTCTTCAACGATTCAGATTTCTTATACAAGTATCCTTCTATTGATGGGAAATCTCTCCATTCTTTTCTGTCAATGCTCTTATCCGGTGATTTCTCATGAAGATTCTAACGGAGCTTCTAGTTCACCATTATTCATTCTTTTTCTTCTCCGGTGGAACCAAGTCAAGCTTTGTGGATCATATCCTTTTTCCTCGTTTCAAATACCTTTTCTTACCGGTGCACCTCCTTATCATCTACTCCTCGCTATTCATTTGTTTCGGAGTGTCGAAGATATCTCAGAAGATTCTTGTTTCCACTCTGCTTTCGTTCAAGATCTTTCGAGGATGTCACTTCATTCAAGCCATTTAATTCAACTGGTGCTTTCTCTCTTTTGAATCGTTCAACGGTGTTTTCTTTGAGTGGGCCCTAACCCACAGGTCTTTTCCCAGGTTCTTACCTGACTCTTCTTATTTTCCCGGAGTTATCCTAAATTCCTTTTAAAGTTTGACGTAAGAATGAATTTATCATCATTCAAATGCCTTCTCCTAGATCTTTCACAATTCTTTTCATCGTTGGCTCAACTTTTCCATTCTTCATTCCGGTGTTCCTCAATAATTCTTGGTGGTGTTTATCGGTGTCATTCTCATCATTTGAAGACCGAAGAAGAGTTTCTCTTTAATCTTGCTCCTTTCTCTTCAAGATTCGTGGTGCTAGCTTGTTGCCATCCTCTCATAATTGTTTTCGATTGCGAGAATCTTTTTCACCCATCAGGAGATATTCAAGAGTCTTCTCAGTTTGACTATCCGGAGTCCATCAATTCAGGTGTATTCATTCTCAGCTTTCAGTTGTCATTCTCCAATTTTACCGGTGCTTCGTTCAAGTGAGTTTTAATCAGCTCGTGATCTCTTCGTTCTCATGGATCTAAATTCTCTCAAGCATCTTCATTCATTTGCTAATTCTTCACGGTGTCTCCCTTATCTTTTCTTTGTTCATTTTTAATTCTACCGGTGGTTCGTTGAAGACCTTCTCAAGTTTTGATATATCTCTCTTAATCCTGTCCACGAGAATAAGTAATATGTCGAATCCATTGATTGTCATCAATTTAATTGGTGAAGGATACACATAATGTAATTCTTATTCTTGTTACATCGAGTGTATTCAATTCCTGTTTTCCGGAGTGGCTCATCATACTTATTCTTGGTTTCAAGTGCTCTTCTTTCTTTCCCGGAGTTCCAAGCTTTGATTATCACGGTGATCCATCTAAATCATTACAAGGGTTCAACTTGTGTTTTCAACTTCTCCTTCATTCTGTTTTGATCATCTTTTCATTACCGGAGTTCTTCGTGGAGGTTCTACATGTTGGTCCATCAAGGATTTAATTTCTTCTCGAAGTGTTCATCGAGATTCTTTTCAGAGGAGCTCAAGTATTCTTTATCTTGCATTTTAAAGTGCAACTCTTTCTTCCATATCATTGGAGGTGGTATTATGTCATTCTTGATAACTTGAGTTCATGTTTCAGGATTCACATGCTGTTAAGAATGAGGTATTTTAACCCATCAACCTCTTCATTGGAGTTATCTTGGGTTATAAATCACCTAAAGCTTTCCCTAAGGATTGTTGCTATTATGGTGCTTATAATTGACCCAAGTTCTTCATTTATCCTCCTGGTGAAATATTTTCTTGTCTCCTTGTTCATATCAATCCAATTCCTTTTTCCCGTGAGTGGCAGGTTGTAACCTCATAATTTGAGATGTATTCCATAAGACCATATCAAGCTTATTCTTTTTGTTGTTGTTTTCCAACAACTCCATTCTATCATTTGTTGTAAGCATGCTCCCTCAAGACCTTGTTTCCCTTTGTTCTTTCCATTTCATTCTCTCTTTTCTTCCGGAGGCATTGTGATGTTGCTCTTTTCAAACCTTCTTATTGTTCTTGTCAGGATCTTGTTCTTCTCATGCTTATCCATTTAACCGGAGTGTTGTGTTTTCATGCTAGTTCTTCTCATCTTATCAAGATCTTATTCAATTCCTTTTCTTTCCAACCGGAGTGCTGCCTGAATTTGTTCTTCCTTGTTCCTCTTTTCTAACGGAGATTTTTCAACTTCGTTCATCTACGTTGCATTCTTTTCTCGAATTTGTTCAACCTTGCAAGGTTCTTTGGTTTCACTCGTTTGTCGAAGAAGCAACTTAGTTTTACCTCTTCTCTTTCTCTTCCGTTGTCCCTCCGGTGCCATTCTAGATCTCGGGACGAGATCCTCTCGTAGTGGTGGAGTGTTGTAACGCCCCGAGACCGATGTGCCAGGTGTCCTCCGCTTATTCGTTGTCGTTGCTTTGTCATTGCTTGCGTGTCATGCATTGCATATCATGTCATCATGTGCATTTCATTTGCATACGTGTTCGTCTCATGCATTCTAGCATTTTCCCCGTTGTCCGTTTTGCATTCCGGCGCTTCGTTCTCCTCCGGTGGTCATTTCTACCTTTCTTTCGTGTGTGGGGATTAAACATTTCCGGATTGGACCGAGTCTTGCCAAGCGGCCTTGGTTTACTACCGGTAGACCGCCTGTCAAGTTTCGTACCATTTGGACTTCGTTTGATACTCCAACGGTTAACCGAGGGACCGAGAAGGCCTCGTGTGTGTTGCAGCCCAACACCCTTTCAATTTGGCCCAAAACGCACCAAAACCCTCTCCATCATCTCGGTCGTTCGATCACGATCGCGTGGCCGAAAACCGCACCTCATTTGGACTCTCCTAGCTCCCTCTACCTATAAATATGTGACTCCCTCCGAAATCCTCGCGCAGATCTAACCCTAGCTTCTTCCCACTCCCCCGCCGGACATGTCCGCGCCCGCCGGACGCGTCCAGCCTCCACCTCACTCCATCCAATCAGAAGCTGCCGCGTCACCCGCCGCGCCTCCTCCTCCAATCCCACCTTGCCACCTCACCCTGCCGTCCCCTCGCTCTCCCCGCGGCCCGCGGAGCCCATCCGGGACCCGCACGGGCCCAAGCCGCCGCCGCCGAAGCCTGGCTTCACCGCCTCGCTCGCCAACCGCCGGAGTCTCGCTGGAGCTTCGCCCAGCCGCTTCGCCAGGTCACCAGCGTCGCCGTCCTCTTCCTCTCTACTTCTCTCTCTCATGAGCGCCCTCTCTCTGTTCTCCCAGGGGTCCTCGCCGTAGTCCCATGCCTCGTGCTCGTCGCCTGAGTGGACAAGTCTCGCCGGATCTGCCGCCCTCTTGTCGAACCCGGCCTCCCCGTCGTCCTTGGGCGTCCTCCTCCCCAGATTCGGTTGCCCCGCCGCCGATCTACCCATTTCCGGTGCCTCCCACGCGCCCCCGGCCTTCGCAGCCCTCGCCGGAGTCTCTGCACCGCCGCGCCGCCGCCATGGCCATCCTCGGCTTCGAGCTCAGGAGGAGCACGATGGGGCTCCCGCTCACCTGCGCCTCGTGGGCCCTGCGCGCTTCCGCACCGGCCCAGATCTGCGGCCTGCCTCTCTCCTCCACCGGCCTGCTTCCCCTCCA
>NC_041392.1:637487613-637502871 GCF_002162155.2 Triticum dicoccoides | reverse complement strand
TCCTTAGTATTTTTTTTCTTCTGCTGGCCCAATCTGCTCCAGTTTCGACCCGTGCCATGTTTTTTTCCAGTTCTACGAATTTAGCTATTATTCCTGAGACTGCTGTTTTACAGAAAGTCCCCCTGGTTCATGCATTTAATAACTCACTAACCGTGCATCGGATTAAAATGTTTTATATATGAAACTTGCTCAGAATTTTGTGTAGATTAATAATATCCAACTTTCATCTATGTTTGAAATGTTAAAAATGTTGTTTGCATTAATTTGCTCCTATGCCATGTTAAAATGATTTAATTCATAACTAAATAACCGTAGCTCCGTTTTTAACAAACTTTATATGTAAATGGGGTAGAAAAATGCCTAGTTTAACATGGTGGCCTTATTATGCATGCTTAGCAACTCTAAAATTATGTTTAGGGCAGAACAGTACCAAATCTATTATATGCCTATGGGGATTTACCGTAATTGTTGTTCGTTGCTTCCGGCCTCATTTAAACTTGCCTAGATAGGTAGTTTTGTTGTGCTTCACCTCTTGTCATGTTAATCGACATTTAATATTGTTGGGGTACATAAACGAGAGAGAATTAAATAATTGATGTGATGTTTTGTCAATATGCATCCCGATGCATATTGAGCTCCACTTAATTTGTAGGATTGCTTGTGCACTTTGCCATGCCATGCTTCATTAAACCGGACATGCATCATACTCGATTGTGCATCATGCCATGATTAGGTGATGGTTGTTTACCATGTTTGTTTGCTTCTTTCCGATGTTGCTTCTTCGGGTTGGTTCCGTTAACGTCGAGTTTGTGAGGATCTGTTCGTCTACGTCTGTTTTCTTCTTCATGGACTCGTTCTTCTTCCTTGCGGGATTTCAGGCAAGATGATCATACCCTCGAAATCACTACTATCTTTGCTATGCTAGATGCTCGCTCTTTTGCTATGCCAATGCTACGATGCCTACCATTTGCTTGTCAGCCTCCCAAATTGCCATGTCAAACCTCTAACCCACCATGTCCTAGCAAACCGTTGATTGGCTATGTTACCGCTTCGCTCAGCCCCTCTTATAGCGTTACTAGTTGCAGGTGAAGATTGGAGGCCGTTCCTTGTTGGAACATTTATTTACTTGTTGGGATATCACTACATATCTTATTTAATTAATGCATCTATATACTTGGTAAAGGGTGGAAGGCTCGGCCTTATGCCTGGTGTTTTGTTCCACTCTTGCCGCCCTAGTTTCCGTCATATCGGTGTTATGTTCCCGGATTTTGCGTTCCTCATGCGGTTGGGCTATAATGGGAACCCCTTGACAGTTCGCCTTAAGTAAAGCTTTTCCAGCAATGCCCAACATTGGTTTTACCATTTGCACTAAGAACCTACCACCTTTCCCTTGGGAGTCGCGCATCCCGAGGGTCATCTTATTTTAACCCCCCCCCCCGGGGGGGGGCCAGTGCTTGTCTAAGTGTTTGTCCGAACTGAGTAGACTGCGGGGCCACCTCGGGGAAACTTGAGGGCTGGTTTTACTCATAGGATGTCTCATCCGGTGTTGCCCTGAGAACGAGATATGTGCAGCTCCCATCAGGATATCGGCGCGTCGGGCGGTGTTGCAGGTTTAGTTTTACCCTGTCGAAATGTCTTGTTGTACCGGGATACCGAGTCTGATCGGAACATCTCGGGTGGAGGTCTATTCCTTCGTTGACCGTGAGAGCTTGTTATGGGCTAAGTTGGGACACCGTGCAGGGATTTGAACTTTTGAAAGCCGTGCCCGCGGTTATGGGCAGATGGGAATTTGTTAACGTCCGGTTGTAGAAAACCTGAAGTTGACCGTAATTAAAATGAATCAACCGCGTGTGTAACCGTGATGGTCTCTTTCCGGCGGAGTCCGGGAAGTGAACACGGTTGTTGGAGTTATGCTTGACGTAGGTTGCTATAGGATCACTTCTTGATCATAGTTTCTCGACCGTGCTTTGCCTTCTCTTCTCGCTCTCATTTGCGTATGTTAGCCACCATATATGCTAGTCGCTTGCTGCAGCTCCACCTCATACCTTTACCATGCCTATAAGCTTAAATAGTCTTGATCGCGAGGGTGCGAGATTGCTGAGTCCCCGTGGCTCACAGATACTTCCAAAACCAGTTTGCAGGTGCCGCTGAGTCCGTGCAGATGACGCAACCCAGCTCAGGAGGAGCTCGATGAAGATCTTGTCCTTTGTGTTGTTTCGTTCTAGTCGTTCAGTAGTGGTGCCCAGTTGGGGTCGATCGGGGACCGTGTCGCATTTGGGGTTCTTCTTTTATTTTGGTTCCGTAGTCGGACCATGAGTGTATTTGATTGATGTAATGTTTATTCATGTAATTGTGTGAAGTGGCGATTGTAAGACAACTATGTATCTCTTTCCCTTATGTATTACATGGGTTGTGTGAAGATATTCTCACTTGCGACATATGCCTTCAATGCGATTATGTCTCTAAGTCGTGCCTCGACACGTGGGAGCTATAGTCGCATCGAGGGTGTTACACGCCACCACCAAATTCTTCTGTTTGAAGTGTTTTACCCATGGCATTACATGTGTTATGTCTTCACATTTTGTTTGTCTTCATTTTCAACTTGTCTTCATGATTATCTTCACTATGTTGACTTGATTGTCTTCTGATATATACATACTAGTGTTCTGTCCTCTACAGCATTCACTTATAGCTACGTCTTCCTTGTTGAATCTTTTGAACTAAGTGAATGTGATCGGACCCTAATCTCCCTATGCTTTCTATCTCAAACTCAATTTGTCCAAATCATATGCATTCTATTGAAACTGTTGAATGTCTTCTCTGCGTCCTAGTCAGCAGAAGATACCGAGACGAACATTAAGTCCGTTTTAAATGTTAATTTCTTCACCTGAAACCCGGAGAAGTGAGAACGACCACCCGACAATCCAGGCGTGCGTGGGAACGTGGAACAACCTCCGATATGTTGCATGATGGCCACGTGTCCTTCAGATGTGAATCGCTAGGGGCACCTGTGTAATAACACTGTGTCGTCCCTGTCCCTATAAATACACGCCTCACCACAGTCATTATCCTTTCTTCCACTCTCGCACAAACCCTAGCGCCACCGCTAGCCCTCGACGACGTCGGCGACGAAGCGCTTAGCTGCCGCGACCTCACCGACGCCGTCTTCACGCTGGCCGCGGACATCGTCTTCTCCGCCGTCGCCGTAGGTGTCCTCCGTCACCAAGTTAGGGCACGGACGATCGAACTGCTCGGCCTCCTCTCCCACTCCGTCTAGCAGTTCTTCGTGTGGTAAATAAAACTTCCTTTTTACAGCCCCTTCGATCCTATAGATTCATCACTTTCTACCACAAGCTGTTTCTGTTCACACAAGTTGGATCTATTTCATACTGCATCTCATAATATGCCTAGTATGTTCACTTATGCTTCACAAAGTAGTTAGATTCCTCACTTGTACTTATTCATGGATTCGTACAAATCTGGAACCAACTCTCTATCTATGAGTGAATGTCTTCGCACTATGAGGTCAATGTCTTCTAAACTGATTTATCTTCAAAATCTTCTGAGAATGCATATGACCTCTTCCCCTTCCCTCGCACCTTAATGCTGTCACAGGTACATGTCCGTGGGAGAATCCCTTGGTTCTCATAGTCTGCATTTGTTTGCAGAATTCTTACAGCATCACATTAACTCTCCCGAAGCCAGTTCCTATTTGACCAGAAAGCGGAAGCCTTTGAAGCCTTTAAACATATTGAAGCCCTTCAGTTTAAGCTTCATGGTACCAGAGAAACCTACAAGAAAGGATGGCAGACGGCATCGTGGCAACACCTCAAGAGATTTGCCTCCTGACCTCTATGAGCTGTACAAGACAGATCCAGAGGAGGACTACAATCAGCGAAAAACTCGAATCCAATGGATTCGAAGATATTGGGCAGAACAGTGGTTCAAGTACAGGTTCGTGACCCAGGAGTATGCTGAGAAGAATGCCATCAAACGACCATGGGAAGACATTCTATACAGAAATCTTCAACCCAAGTCCAGAGCTGAAGCCATTGAACAAGGCTTCTATCCCTGCATGGTCCGTGGACCGCAGCCTGCGGATGCAGACCCATCTTCATTACTGTGGTGCCGCGATGATAATCTGTTCAAGCGCAACCTTCAGTTTGCCAGGAACTCGGCCAAAGAGAACAAGAAGTCACGAGGGTTAGACTTCAATCCAGGCCCCTCTGCTCCTCGTGCTGATGGCACACGCGAAGCTGGACCCAATCTTGTTGGGCCCTTCTACAACCTGGAAGGTCTCATCACTCATATCATGGTTCAAGGGACAGCCGTGGATGAGCCTGCAGATGACGCTGAATCTGATGAAGCGCCTGCACCGCCGAAGCCAAAGAAACTGAAGAAGCCTAAAGCTTCAAAGCCTGCTCCTGCACCAAAGGTCTTACAGGCGAAGCCTCTGGCCACTGCACCTCCTGAACATAGTGTGTAGTCTAAAGATTTGTCACGCATCTCCAAGCCCTCGAGAGTAAAGATGCCCTTGCAACCCACCAGCCAAGAACTGACTGCTGCTGCTATTCTGCGCAACGACGCCATTGGTCTGTCCAGCGATGAAGATCTTGTAGATGACGCTCTTGAGCAACTGATCAAGAGCAAAGAAGAAGCAGAAATCTTCAATGATTTGCCTCTCTTTGACGTAGCAATCCTTCACAACTTCATTGATGAGTGGTTTGAAACCCCCAATCTCAGCTTTGATGATCTGCAACTTCCAATTGGCCTCAGCGTCGCTTTCACTGGCGCCATTGCTTCTGAGCTAGCTCTAGCTCAGCGCATTATTGAACTGAAGCAAAAGATCGACTATGAGAAAGCTCAGTTCAAGCAACACATGGCAAAACTCAGCGTGCAAGATGTCAAGAACTTCAAGACTATGCTGCACGAGCTCAAGGAAGCCTTTCTCAAGAAACGCGAAGAAGCTAAAGGTTCTCGTGAGCGCATGAAGAATCTGGATGACAAGCGCGTGCAAGCCTACAATGAAGCTGAAAAGCGCAAGGCTCTTGGGCGTCCTGGCATCGATCCCAGGATGGCTGCGACGAAGAAGAAGAAGCCAGCTGTGGCCGAACCCGAAGCAACAAGGCAGGAAGCACATCCCGTTGTCTTCCCAGCCAGTATGACAGGCTCGAAGCCTAAGGTCCCCACAGTGGCTTCAGAATTAAAGAAGACAAGGGCTGCCGAGGCTGAAGCCAGAAAGAGGAAACATCCTAAGGCTTCTGATGTCGCTCACTCCAAGAAGAAGCGCAAAACCAAGAAAGATCGGGCTACTCCCACAGAGCCCCTTATTGTTGAGCCCATCTCGGTTGCTCGTCCTGCCTCTTCACATCAAGAACGACGGATGGTAATTCATGAGTCTGCTTCCACAGAGGCTCCTGAAGCTAAAGACATTCCAGCAGTTGACCCCATCGCCGCTGAAGACATTGGTCACCATGACAATGTTAAAGATGATGAAGTCCTTCCTCAGATCGAGCACCAATTGGTATCATCGCCTGTGCTTACGCACAGCGAACTCATCAGCATTGGTCGTCCTCTGACGCCAACTGCTCAGGATGCATCGTGGGCTGATCACCCACAGAGACAAGACACTCCAAGCTCTCCCCAACCGCAAGCTACCCCAACAGTGCAAGATGATGATGACTTTGTGGCCCAGCACACTCCATCTCCACAAGCATCGCCCGCATTATGCAGGCTTCGCAAAGGACCAAGGCCCCAAGTCACTCCCACAATGCACGTGTCTGAACCCGAAGCCAAAATGGCTGAAGACATTCCGGCTGCATCAGCCGATGAAGAAGAAGATGAAGAAGAAGCCCCAAGAGACACAAGAGTTGCTACACCCCCGTCTCATCAAGATGTTGTTCTCGAGGAGAACGTGACCGATCCTCCAGCTTCTGAAGTGAAGGTTAACAACCCTGAAGTAACCACCAACATCACTGCTGACGCCAATGACGTTGTCATAGTTGACGCCAATATGGCGCCGGAAGCCAATGAGGCACCAGAAGTCAATGCTGCAACACCTAAAGTCAATGCTGCAGCACCTGAGGTCCAAGTACCTGAAGCACATGTGGCCCCTGAAGACAATGCCAATGCCCCTGTTCCCCCTCCAAGACCTCACACAATGGAGCTGGCATTTGATCGTGGTCAGCCAGTTATGGTTCGATTGCCCATTCTGACTCCTCCGCCTGCTGCTGGTCCATAATTTGAGTATCACGTCGAGCACAGGCCTCAAGTCCAAAAGTCCAAGCCAAGCACTACAAGAAATATGTCAACTTGTGACCTTGACTATTGGTCACTGAATGGTCATTATTTTCCATTTGTGACCTTTTTATGACCAAAAACAGATGGCCAAAAGCTGGCAGTCGTAAACTTGAATTAACGACCTTCTCTGTGAGAAGGTCATAGACGTTTACGACCAAAATATGTCTATTGTTTTGTTTTGGTCACTAGCAGCTTCCTCAGGCCACGTAGGCATCCGACGTGGTAATCTGATGTGACACAAAAATCAGCCCGGTCCAATTCGGTGTTTAGATGGGCCGAGCCCATCAATTCGGCCTCTTTAATATTTATTTTTCCTATTAATTTTTCCAAGCTACATGGGTTGGCCCAGAAATTCAGCCTTTTTGCAATCCATTTCAAATTTGGGCCTCACGATTTTCATAGTGCATTTAATTTTGGGGCCTTGGCCTCTTTGCGATCCATTCTTTTTGGGTTGTAGCCATTTCCACCAGTTTTTCATTTGGTCCAATAGACATTTCGGCCAGTTTTTAATTTGGGCCATGCCTCTTTGTTTCAAATACAATTTACAGCACGGACATAGAATCAACCCAAATTCAATACCAATACATTCTCTTTTTGACCACTTTCAATCCAAGAATACATTTCAAGTAAACATAGAATAATATTCCAACGATTTGTACATATATCCTAGCATTTGAACAATAAGTTCGGCAAGCAAATATACACCAAATTCTCAGCAAGATCAACAATACATCCAAATTCCCAGAAAATACGACATTACAACAAACATATAAAGCAAGTCGTTGACTTGGACTTCCAGCTTCTTCAAAAAAAATCAGCACATAACTCCTATAGATGAGAAGAAAAGCCACATGTTCAGTCTCGATATGGGTAATATATGCTAAAAATAAATGCAAGAACCATGCAAAAGCCCTAGGTTTTACTATCATTTGGACACCTAGATTGGCGATCCTTCCTTACCTAATGTGTGCAAGTCCAAACAAATTAATAAACAATCCATTTTATAGAGCAAATGATATGCCCCCCTTTTATCTAAAACTGTAATGTATGCTAGTGACAGAACAAGGGGCAAGACTGTTATGATATGCCAGATTGCTAGCAACAGTGCTTACATGCATCTTCATATTTCAAAAGGTAACATGCATCACATCAAAAAATTGTAAGCATTGAACCTACATCATATCTACAGTAACATCACCAATCAGGTTGCATGTGTATGCTAGAGATCTCTCCCTAATAATGAAGCACGGATTGAGTCTATCGGGTTCACCGTCACGCCCTTTTTACGAAAAAGTCCTTGTACTTTTTGGTATTCAACCCGCACTCCCATCACTGCTATCCATAAGTCAACGTACCGGTTCGTTTTCCTGTTAGTCACATACCCTCGCCTGTCCCCAATTCAGGCCGCATAGTCGCCCGCTGCCGGATGGCCCCGTCAATGCTGCTCCGCCCCGAGCACCGTCGATGGCCCCGTCACCTGCTCAGGCACGCCCTCTTCATCCCGCTCCCCCCATCATCCGCCAACGCCCCGAGCTTCCCTCGTCGCGTCGCAGACCACCTCCTCCTCCCGATGCACCGGCCGCGCGCGGCCACGTCTCGCCCGGCTGCACACTCGCACGTCTCCTAGCTTGGGTCCGGCGAGCGGCGCTGGCATCCATGGCGAACTGCCACGGGTGCGGCCAATCCGAGCTCCTAGGTTAGTGCAATAAAAAAAGAATCCACGCACTACACGACCCCGTCCTCCAATACGCCACCTGCTCCCAGCCATCTCGCACCGCCGCCCGCTTCAGCTCCTGCTCGTCGATCGCCAGCGTGTGGAGCTACCTTCCCAGTGCGCCGCTCCGCCTGCGTACACCGGTAGGCTTTCAACCACTGCCACACGCCACTTCGCCTCCCCCTGCCCATCACCTCCTACACAATCGTCTCGAATCGCAGGAGCGGCCTCTTATCTCTGTGTGTGTGTACTGGTGGTCACGGCTGATGCTGCTTCTCCTCTCCATCAGGTTCTCTCTCTCTCTCCCTCTCTCTCTCTCTCATGGATTGGCAACTGCATTCTTCCAAATAAATGTGTGCTTCTGTTCTTGATATGCCGCATTGCCGCCCACCATATGTTTGATGTTATGCATATGAGGAGTTGAACATAATATTTTTTTTCAGGTTTTTCTTTGGTGTATTAGGCAACCTTGTGTAATTTGTTTCAATAGTGAACAGTCCAATGTATCTAGGAAAATTAAGTTATGGAGAGTGGTTCATGATGTTGCCTTGCATATTTTTTGTCTAACAAACTGGATGCTTAAATGGATATAAACATTGAGTAGGTGCTGAAATATTTTGCTAATAATAGTTTCCAAATTACTTTTTAGCAGAACTACTACAAAATTAAGTTATGGAGTATTTGCAGCTTTTAATTATGTGTACCTCAAATGGATTTGTTGTCCAGGACATGTTATTATGTTTAGGGGATTTAGTCCAGGCCCTCCACTGGCTCAAGACCAAGTGGCTCTCTGCTCCTCAACGCCCCACAACGAGCGCCCAATCCAGGAAAACAACCCCGTTGCGCTGCCGCTCCCCATCTCTCTGTGTCGTCCCGAGATGGTCCGGCTGGGTACCGCCCCGGTGGCCGAGCGTGCGCTGTCCACGGAAGCCAGCTCCTCCACCCAGACCCTTCTCTACTACGACAGCAAGGACACTGCTTCGTCGGAACTGATCGTGACGACCACGCGCAATCCAATTGGGAGGTATTTATAAGCACCAATGTATCCTTGGTTTAATTCCCATATCTTGAATTACTTTGATCAAATGCAAGGACTACATATAAAGTAATTGGGTTTGGCCTTTGTGAGGAATGCTATAGCAACACTTCAAACCTCCCATGCCGCTTTCATCAGCAGCATAGAACTCGATAATACATCACTGTAGGATGCATTCATGAGATTCCAATGGATACCCACGGGAGGTCCACAATAGCTGATTGTAGAAGAATTTGATGTATCTAGCGAAGTCAATTCTGGGAGCAAATCTTGAATATTGCAGGGGTCGATTTAAATGAATGTAGTGTGCTAACATGGTGCATCGCTGGAGATGTATTCAGTCCACAAGATAGGTGCATGTTCTTTCTGCTAATCATGACATTCTGGAATTCAAGCTTTTCTGTTTGTGCTCAACTGCGCAGTTGCTCTATACTAGATATAAGGTGGTTACTTTCCCCAATGATAGAGGATCTTTGTTTCAAACTCATGAATGTGTTCCCCACAATAGGAAGAATGTAATATTGCTTAGCATGTCTCCTTGAAGTACATGCATCCTAGATTGCCATACAATATATAATGGCTTTGGTGTTAGTTTAGAGTACACTTTTCCCTTCTCAAGAAATTTCAACACTGAAGATAGAGTCTATGTTAATTGTGATACATGGCATTTGAAGTAGTAATTCCACTCAAAGTTTAGATTATACTTAGTTGAGTGTGGGTTCAAAATTCCATCTGTATCTTCGTATAAGAATTCATGTTTTTGTTTCTGCACAACACAAGTCCATATGACTTGATTTATCGATATGGACTATGATTGATGCACTTACATGTATTCTCGACATTTTTTCAGAAAACCAGATGATCGAGGTGAGAAAAAATGTGTGTTGCTTTTATCCAGGAAAACTGACACTCGGATGCACATGCCAAAATCACCATTGATTTATTGCATGTTTAACAGCATAGAAAGAAGAAGAATTGCTACACCGGAACCTGGGCCATGCGGTGATTGGTTTTTTAGTTGCGCGGCTGTTTCCATGCTGTTCATCTGAGGTAAAATTTAAAATCATGCATTGCTTCTCCTTACTATATGTCGGTGCTTGCATAGTTTAATCTATTTGGCGTATACACAGCTCTTCTTGGTGATCGTGTTTTTCATGTTGTGTGTCGATGTGTATCACAAGCTAACAGGCAGACATAGATAAATTGTATATTATGATTGTATAACGATTGGTTTTGGTAAAAGCTCATGTGTTATATGTTTTGGCGGGTTTTGGTAAAACCACTTTTGAATTTCAGAGATATATGTTTGGTGCTTGCTCCACAATATGTATGTTGCTCCAGCTCATGCATTTGTTTGATCTGACCATGGTGCGTGGCATACAGGTACGGTGCAACTTTGTATCGTGTTGTTAGCCCGTGGCCTCTACAATTTAAGGAAATCTATGCGACTTAAGATGATGCATCCATGAATTAAACATGGATCTTAGATTAATTAACCTTGCAATATGAAATCTAAATATAGCCAATGAAATCTATATGACATTTCTCATGAAGAGGATACACATTGTTCATTGTTTGTTGTTTGTTCATAACACACACTAAATATCAGATTATCTTCATTATATCGCTAATCCTTCTGCCCTCTCTATTCGCATAATGCCTAGGTTCTGAATATATTATATGTTTGACAGTTTAGCATATACATATTCATATATTCTTCTATTAATTCTAATTGAATGTGTACTGCTTTCTTAACTTCTATTAAAAATAAGGAATTTTTCATGTTTTTCAGAAAAGCCAAAAAATGATTGACAAACTATTCCATGCAAAACTGCTCTTCCATCTGATGAAGATTTGATTGTACAAAAAGTAATAATCAGTTTTACCTTATTATTATTGATGTTTAATAAAATCGGATATATAAAATGGTGCACAATGGAATATGAAGCTGGTTGTTTCTCTTTTTTTGCCCGGTGCAACGCACGGACTCTTTTGCTAGTCAAGAATCAAAAGGACTTCAGCTTGTTTCGAATATCTTGCCTTTGTTGCTCCCAGTTCAGTAAAGAAATAGTCGAGCAGTGAGCGCTTCGCCTCATGGACTTGGCAGTGCACAATAGATTTCAGAATGGAGGATAAATAGAATACCTGGAAAAGAACAATAAAGAGCTATACAGTTAAGTAAGCATCCTTGGCTGTTCAAATAAGTGGAGAGAACAATAAAAAGCTACACAGTCTAGAATTTCTGTTAAGAAACAGTAACTTGATGTAAAGTCGCTTGAAAATAGAAAACACCTTACAAGCTTGTGAAGCTTACCATGATTTCAAAAGAATGGGTTATCTAATCTTTTATGCCATCCTCCCAAAATTTGGCTAGATGATTCTGCAACTGTAGTTGTACCCAGCTGCTCAAAATATAAACATATAGATGAGTGCTTCACACATGTCACCAGAGGTAAATAGCAATACAAATAAATGAATGAACAGGGGCATATTCTACAGCAAGATGAACCAACAGAGTTATATCTTGTAGCCTACAACAATCAAGTTAGAAATCACATCCATTTTCTAATTAACCAGCACCTAAATGTATACATGCACTACTTCAGGAAATTTATGACTAGGAGATGTATTAATAGCAGATTACGAACTAATGTACTTGTACTTGATCTAGTTGAATAAATGCAGATTAAGTTCCAGGTACAGCCAGCTCCAACATATGCTACTAGCTATTGACAGAAAAACATAGAGAGAGGGGGGGAGGAGATCCAGTGACAGTATGACTACAGCAGGCGACCCGAGGGAAGATCTGGCGCCCCGTGGATTGGTCAACCCCAGGATCTCACGCGCGCCTCCATTGCCGAGGCCGTCCATCTCGCCCGCGAGCTTGATGGTCCAGGCCCCCACGATGACCAAGTCATGATCCATGCGGAGCTCCACCTCCTGCACGGCTGATCCATGCTCCAGTGGAGGCTCGGGCTCCACTCTCAAATCCGGCGACGCCCATAGAAAGATAGTGTAAGCTCTGCTAACAAGAAAAGAAACTTAGGAAAGTCAAACTGGTACAAATCAAATTCAGAAGAGAGTTTACACTATACCTAGCATAGCAAATGAGGATGGCCAAAGATGAATAAGTTTTTTTAGGAACTATGGACAGTGGGGGAAAGCCCCCACTGACTTTAAATTAGCAAGATTGTAGAGTGAAAGCTGAATAAGTTACGTGGCTCGAATGGTCGGCATCCCTCGGATCTCATAGCTACCGCACATCACGGATGAACTATAGCAAACTAGTTATATCCACAGGCCACATGTACAAAGAATATACTAAAATGGCTTGAAGCTAAAACTAATCAACCATTCATCTTCGGTACTGCAATTTTTTATTATGCAGTACAAAGATTATTATGCAGAATCTAAAATTGGCCACAGCCTTAAAGGTTATTATGCAGCATCTAAAATTAGCCAACTCTACAAAACAGTGGAGGAAGCATAGGTCTGAACCCAAACAAATTTACATCATCTAATACACTATATTCCTCCCATTAAAAAACTAATATTTCAGTAGAGAGAGTTAAATCAGTTCATCATGAACTAGCTTCCAACAACATAATATAGGTGAACCCACTAAACTGATGCAAACTTTATGGAAAGTTCCCAGAATTCTGAAGTTGCAACATTTCAAACAGAACTCAAACTGAAACAACTCTTCTGCATTTGATTAGTTCCCGTGTTCTATCAAAGCACATAATTTCCATCTTCTGCACTAAAATGAGTATCATGGGATGGGAGGCGTACTATCTTCTTTTTTGCATACTTCAGTGTAATTAGTTATAAAGAGGTAATTGGCTGCTAAGAAGCACAGACACGGGGACGGAAAGACGGGGATACGCATACGGGGATACGGCATACGGCATTTTCCCAAAACAGCCATTCGGGGATACGGCGAGTATATATATAATAAAATAAAAATATGGCATGTAATATTAAGTTAAGACAGAAAATTAATAAGAAAGAAATCTTTTTTGCCAAGTGCTTGATTGATCCTCATCCCCCCATGCCATGTTGTCATTGCAAGCTGCATCCATCTTGCAAAACATATCAAACACAAACAGTAAAGAAGATTAGAGGAGAAGACATAATTGAAAGATTAGAAGACAAAACATACTTGAAGCAACATGGAGCAGCAGCGCAAGCATTCAACCCAGCAGCACAAGATAGCAAGCAACATCCAGGATCCAGCAGCTTAATGGTAGAAATATGACGAATCAAAGAGGAAGAGGTTGAGGAATAGGAGAGGCTGTTGGGTTACCTGCGAGTAAAGGCTGCTGGTGCTGGGGCTAGCGGTCGCCGAATCCAGGCGTCGCCGGCGGCGGCGTCGATCCAGGAGGCGGCGGCTCGTGCAGTACGACCTGGGAGGGAGCACCTCGTTCTCATGACAGAGAAGGTGCGGGAGACATATAGGGTTTCGTATTGGGTTGGACCGAGGCTGGTTTTGGGCTGGGCCGTGTCCCAATCGTGTCCCAGACGTGTCCCACCGTATCCCTGTAATTTTTTCCTTATTATTAATCGAAATTCGTGGGACACGGCTTAGTTCGCGTATCCCAGCGTATCCCGGCGTATCCCCGTATCCCGCCGTATCAGGACGGCAGTTCGGCTGATTCTGGCGTGTCCGTGCTTTTTAGATTGGCTGAACATTTCTTAGTCAGAAACAACAGATTGGCTGTTGCAACAAGGCGCATCAGTCTAACAAGAACATAGCTGAAAATGTAACACTAAACCAATAATCCAGAGATACATGCTGATGGCTAGCTTGTACCACATTAGCAAAGTTGTTTCACATTCTGTCATAAGGTAAGCTATATACTATCGAACAGAAGGTGTGCCCCAAAGCCTAATTTGACAGCAATAAACAGTTGCAGGTGTATCTAACTCAATAGATAAGCTACAGAAAACAGTTGCAGGTTTATCAGCGCACACAGCAACGAGATGCTTTTGTCGAATGCCTAGGGAAACTATGCATACGAGCATCAATCTGCTGATTTTCCACACAGATGGTTATGATCAGCAAACAAGGTCTCAAGCTAAGCATTGTTGTATCCAAAGGACGCAACTATGAATGACATCACGGAGATCATGACCGTGTCACCATCCGATCCAATTGGCATTGCCTCTTTCAGGATGCCAAACCAAATCAGAAGGCGTAAAAGTAGCGAAATGCGCAGACAAAGATCAGCATCTGTCTTTGGAGGATCAGGAAAAATTGCAGCTTCATGTTCATGCTTGCTAGTATGTATCAAGAGAAACCCTGAACCTGAAAGCTCAGGCTGCTGCTTATTTTGTTACTATGTGGTAAGTACTACTAAGATCAAAATGCATTCAAGGGAGCATAAAAGACATCCCCATTTGAAGCATGTACAGTCTACAGAGATACTAACAGGTGAACAGACAGCCCCTAGAAATTGGCTAACTACTTATACTGTATAATATGCAGTCTACAAAGATACTAACTACTTCTACTGTATAATCACAGTCTACAGTCACTAAATAAATCAAAGGTGTATGATGGAAATACAACAAAATAGTCCAGTTAACTTGTCGATTAAGAGACTAATGAAACCAGTCACTCTAAGCATACTAGAGCTTCAAAACTCAAGCACAGAGAGCGTGAGGGTGAGAGAGGAGAGGAGAGGAACCACCACCGATGCGGGAACCATGGAGCGAGCGAGGGAGCTGGTTCTGGCAGCCAATCGTGTTTGGTTCGGCCATGAGCAACAAGGATGGTGTGCGCTGCGGCTAGGATTGGGCGCCGGTGGTGTCCGATGCGCACACCTGCGTGAGGACGGAAAATAAAATCACGTGAGGGGGGGAGGGGAGGGGAGGGAGGGGAAGAAGAGAAAATCGAAGATGGGCGAGAGAGTACCTGGAGGAGCGTCGTCGGGGCGTGGTAGGCGCGGCATCCCGAGCACGGGATGGCGTCGGCAGGGAGCAGGCAGCCGTCTGGTGACGCGGCCGGGCAGACAAGACGCGTCGGCGTCCCGTGACGGAGGTCCATGGCGTGTGCACGCGGGCAGCCCTCCTCACTTCACGTGTGCGCCTCCGGCGAGGCACAGGCCGGCGTGCTGGATCTGGGATCTGGCCGCCGCATGTGATGTTGGGCCTGGGTGCTACTGGGGGTTGGGGGAGAAGGGGAGGTGGAGAGGGTGGGGCGTCG
>NC_041392.1:637469148-637487228 GCF_002162155.2 Triticum dicoccoides | reverse complement strand
GCGGATGCCGGCGGCGATGCGTAAGGTCGTCGGCGAGTTGGGTGGCGGCGCCGAGGTGGGTGGGTGGGAGGGGAGGAAGGAATGAACCGGGGAGGCGGTCTGGTTTGGGAAATCGGGAACGGCGCGCGGGAGGCGTGGAGGGAGGAGGAGCGGGTGGAGCAGGAGGGCGTGGGGAGGCCATGGACGGCGGCGAGCTCCGCTGGAGGGAGGTGGCGGCGGCGATCTCTCTCTCGATCTGGAGGGAGCTGGAGGAAGGAAGGAGGCGGGGGGTGGATGCAAAATGACCACGAGGACAGAGCTAGGGTTGGTGTGGAAGGGTTGATAACTGCCGTTGGATCCTCGAGCATCCGACGGTGTATGATCCATGATCCGTCTGATATGCCCATGGACCAATTAGAAGGCAGCAAACAATTTAAACACCTCATGACCATTTAAATTGATCGCAATCAAAGATAAGTTTTTCAGAAAAAAAAACATTTTTCATTTTTTTAGTGCTTAAATTGAGTTTTTTTTAAAAGACCTACCAAATATTTGTTCAAATGATCTCATATTATACACAGGGGTGCATTTTGTAATGGCAAACAGTGTTGCCTACGGGAGTTTTCATTCTCTTTGCATGGAAAATTCATTTTCCATTTTTCGAGTGCCCGAAATAAGGTTTTTTGTGAAGGAACTACCAAATAATTGTTGTAAAAATGGACCAAATCAATTTTATAAAACACGATGCCATGTTTAATGCACAATTAACACAATGGTTGGGTGTCAAAGGCTTTGATCCATCTCTGGTGAAAAAGACAAATTTCCACATAAGCATCTATTTAATCAGACAAACATCAAAAGTTTTCCAAGATTCAACCACTATCTAGGAATGGTCAAACCCGCCGTTTTGACCGCATTTTGAAACGGGCATAAAAAATTCAAAAAAATCAAAAATTTGGAAAACCTTCGCATTGTGTCATTATATGTGACCAAGTTTCCAGGAAAAATACTAAACTTGTAATACGGCAATTATTTTAAAAAAAGTGTTCTCAGAAATGAGCTATTATGCGTGAAGATTCATGGCTTTCAAGCCAAATGATCAATCTTATGGCCACATGCATGGCATAGTTTGTTCAAATGATCTCATATTATGCACAAGGGTGCATATTGAAATGAAAAACAATGTTGCCTAAGGGACTTTTTATTTTCTTTGCATGGAAAATTCATTTTTCATTTTCCGAGTGCCCGAATTGAGTTCTTTTTGTGAAGGACCTACCATATATTTGTTGCAAAATTGGACCAAATCATTTTTATAAAATATTAGGCCATATTTAATTCATAATTGACAAAATGGTTTGGTGTCAAAAGTTTTGATCCACCACTTGTGAAAAAGACAAATTTCTGCCGATTCAGTAGGAAGCGGGTCAATTTTGAACTACATCTACCCTATTATTTGCTCTTTATTTTTTCCAAAAATCATTTCTAGTTACATAAGTATCTATTTAATCGTAAATACATGGTTTGGTGGCGATATGTCGAGGTTTGGATGTGGCCCAGGGCCCCAACTCCAAAGCGCGTAAACTCGCATGCCCGCCGCATGGTCACCGCGTGACCTTGGCATTGACATGCGTTCTGGGAGGCCTAGGCATGTCTAGTGGGTTGGGAACTCCCCAGGTAGGTGCTAGGAAGAAAATTACAACAGAAGAATCTCACAAGGAGACTAACATATGCTCAAAGATGAATTAGCAGCCAAATGTTTGATTAGCGGCGCGGGAAATGCACATGGCCAATGGGCGTGAGTTTTGGCTGAGGATGATCATATACTAAGGAGAATGTCTTCACAAATTTTTAGCTCAAAAGGAGGATCCTAGGTGGTACTTGCTTTGCAAAGTACCACGCTGGACAAAAATATGAATGTTGAAGCTAGGCTCAAAATAATGAATGGATTGAGCTAAAATTTGGTGGAGGGTGGTTATTTAGGCATAGGAAAGCATTGTAGAAAATTGATACCATTTGGACATGCCAAAGTAGTACTTCCTTCACAATGCTCTTCTATGGACAGAAACTTGGGAAAACTAGTGAGAGAGATTGGATGAATGAAATGAGCTAAAAATTGGTGTAGGTAAGTTACATAGGTATGGTCATGTGCTGGTAAATTTTCAGATCATTTGGGTAAGCCTAGATAGTACTTACTTCACAAAGCTTCTCTCGAGGTAGAAACTTTGGAAATTTCTTGAGAAAGATTTACTAGGAAAATTGAGCTGAATATTATCACGTGGCAATGATTTGGGTATGGAAGAGTGCCCGAAAAGTTTGAGGGTAATAGGAGGGGTCTATATAACACTTGCTTTGCAGCATGCCAATTTGGCCATAAAATATAAATTGAACCTGGGCTCACATAGATGATTTGACTGAGCTGCAATTTGGAGGAGGGTGATAATTTGGGCATATGAAGGAACTGTATAAATTTCATGTCATTTCGATATATAAAAAAGGTACTTCCTTCACAATGCTTCTAGGTGGACAAAAATTTTGGAAATTTGCTGAGGAAGATTTGCTAGGAAAATGGAGCTGAATTTTGTCATGCGTAATGATTTGGATAGGAAAGAGTGCCCAAAAAATCCGAGGGCAATCAAGAATATATAAATAGAACTTCCTTCATAAAGTGCTGTTGTGAACAGAATAGGAAAATGAATATTGTTGAATTAGTTTTGAACTAGGCAAGGAAGGATTTTTACATATTTGATGAAGATATGACCCAAAGAATATATGAGATTTGTTTGGGAATTTTGGGAATGACAGAAATATAGGTTGCTTCACAACCTAGGGCAAAAACTGCCACATGGACATGACACATAGGCAAAACTGATGAGGTGGCGCCTAGTCATAGCAACCCACCATAATTTACAAGGTTATGACCATCTATATTGGTCATGATCAGCTGGAAATAAGGCAGCAGACCAGTGCTATCTGCTTTATGACCATTTCGTGTAAGAAAATTACGACCTTTCTGATCAAAATGGTCGTTATAGTTTAGGGTTTGGAGCCCCCCAAACAGCTTTTGACCAATTGGTCTGAAATGGTCATAGATCTATGACCAATTCTTTCAGGATCACTGACAGAAGGTCACTAGTTGACATATTTCTTGTAGTGAAGACTTCCACGTTTCCCAGGCACTGCCACTTCACCTGGGGTCTTCAATGCGAATGGCTTCGTGGCACATAATACCTTCTTCAACAGCTCCAAGAACCCTTATACCAGACCGCGCATTTCCTCAGATCGGTTCTGGAGCTATCAGCAGCGCAGCTACTATTCATGTGTCCTATACAATCAAGGGCGCATATTTCCACATATGTGCCTCGACTCTGAAGCTATAGCTGGTCTGCCCTGCCTCGAAGAAGCATTGGACTGTTTTAGAGATGCTGGTCTGTTGCAGTTCATCACTGACAAGGAGCACTGGAATGAAGAATTGATGCTTCAATTCTATGCCACTCTTCATATTCGAGGCTACAACAGGGATCCGAAGACTTGGGTCCTTGAGTGGATGACAGGCAATGTCCATCATGAAGTTAAAGCTCTTGATATCATTGAGCTCACAGGCCTGCACACTCCTGGTGAATACTATGAACCAGGTTGTCAACAACAACAAAATGCCTTGGAAAGCATCTTTCAGAAGCCAGAACCCAACATGAGTCAAATGCTGAGCATGATGAAGCCTCTGCCTCACGATGCTGAATACTCATCTGAGTTTTTTGTTGAAGACCTAGAGTACCTGCCTCACACCATTTACCACATCATCAGGAAGACTCTATGGCCTGTCAAAGGACACTCATCTGCAGCGAAGCTTGAAGGAGCAATGAAGACTTTGGTTTTCTATATCTTCAATGGCATCAGCTTCAATGCTCAAGACTTCTTCATCAGGCAGTTGGCTATGTCTGGCTCCGACATCTTTGGGTTGAAATTCTATGCTCCATGTGTCATGCATTTGATCAAGCGTCACTCAGCCTTCCACTATCAGCCGTTTGGACGCAATCATCTTATATTCTTGCCCGAGGTTGATCTGTCAGTTGAAGCCATTTACCCAGAGCCTGCTAAGGATCCCATTTATCTTCACAATGCTAATCACCAAAGCTTCACCCAGCCCATTGAAGGAATTCCAGCAATGTCTCGTGTTTATCCCCTTGCTGGAAACACACATGCCCCTCGTTCTCAAACTGATGCCACTGGTAGCACCATTGCGCAAAGGCCTCAAAGAAAATCTTGTGTCCTCAATGACCGAGAGTTTCTCGTCGCGCTGCATCAGAAACAAGACAAACATCACGACTGGCTTAAGCGTCAGATGCAAAGCCTCTTGGTGGATGTCAACCGCATTCGCAATCTTGCCACCAAGAATGCCTTTGTCACTCATGAAACCTGTCGGAGGTCGCGGAAGAATTTGACCCTACTGAGTGTTGAAGCTGATCTGCACGACGATGGCTTCACCGAACGCTTCAAGTTTGACTCAACTCCTCCAAGAAATGCTCACTTGCATCGGACTCCCTCACTTGAAGACTCTGAATACTCGTCCTCAGCTGCGACCGTCAATGGTAGAGTCATCGATGACCAAGATGATGCAACTTCACCTCCTCCAACTTTAGTGCTTGACGACACTGCACCAAGTTCCTCTGCACCACCGGATCTCACCGACGACCCTGCTGCCTCGCCTGCACCTCATGGGAACGAGTAGGCGCTCTATGTCTTCAAACCTTTTTGGTCCTCACTAACAAAATGGGGAGAAGCATATGAGTTGATAGTCTTCAAGCGGGTCCATATGGATGGTTGATTTACTTTTTGCTACTTTTGCCAAGTGCTTACAACTCTCGTTTTCGATACATTTGGTTCTTTGAGTTGTAACACTTAAACTCGATGGTCGTCTGCTACTTATTTGCTATTATGTGATGCGATGATAAATTCCGCATGTGCGACGATATATTCTGCACTTAGATCATTTTGCAGACGTCCATTTTTCATTATGCATGTCATTATCTTCACATACTTTTCTTGCATGATGAATTGTCATCATAAGTTGAAGAGGATCTCCACAAGTACAACCTGCCATGTGCATTTGCATACCAAAAGCAAATTACTTTTATGCACATCTTCAGGGGGAGCCTTTGCCACTTATGATGACAATCCCCTATCCTTTACAATTTCACATATTTTATTCCCCGTTGAAAACTTCAACTAGTTTGTCATCAATCACCCAAAAGGGGGAGATTGTAAGTGCATCTAGTGCCACCCCTAGTTGGTTTTGGAGTATTAACGACAAACCTAGTTGAGGGACTAATGTGTTTGTGAGAATTGCAGGATAATATAGGTAGAAGTCCCTCATTAATTCGGTTTTCCTACCAGAGATGACCCCTAAAAATGTAAGAAGACATTGAAGTCAAAGGTGGTATGTGAAGACATTCACATTGAAGACTATGACAAGAGAAGACATCGCATGAAGACTATGGAGCGCGAAGACATAGTTCTTTCGTCGTTCTTTTTCTTCTTTGTTGAGTCATAGGAACCACAATACTGTTAAGTGGGGTCCAAGTGAACCAGTCAGAATGACTGAAGTGATGCTTAACCAAAATCCTATGTCTTCGAGTGAAGACTATGAGAGCAAATCTTGTCAAGAGTTGGATAAGTCATCTTTGCTTGTAGCTCAAGTAAAGTTGCCGTGTGTGTTTGAAATCTGACCGTTGGAACACGTGTCAGTTCCTTAGTGACCAAGGGTCATTTCGGACAAATCAGGTCGGGTTGCCTAGTGGCTATAAATAGCCCACTGAAGGAAATATGCCCTAGAGGCAATAATAAAGTTATTATTTATTTCCTTATATCATGATAAATGTTTATTATTCATGCTAGTATTGTATTAACCGAAAACATAATACATGTGTGAATACATAGACAAAGAGAGTGTCACTAGTATGCCTCTACTTGACTAGCTCGTTAATCAAAGATAGTTATGTTTCCTAACCATGGACAAAGAGTTGTTATTTGATTAATGGGATCACATCATTAGTTGAATGATCTGATTGACATGACCCATTCAATTAGCTTAGCACCCGATCGTTTAGTATGTTGCTATTGCTTTCTTCATGACTTATACATGTTCCTATGACTATGAGATTATGCAATTCCCGTTTGCCGGAGGAACACTTTGTGTGCTACCAAACGTCACAACGTAACTGGGTGATTATAAAGGAGCTCTACAGGTGTCTCCAAAGGTACATGTTGGGTTGGCGTATTTTGAGATTAGGATTTGTCACTCCGAATGTCGGAGAGGTATCTCTGGGCCCTCTCAGTAATGCACATCACTTAAGCCTTGCAAGTATTGCAACTAATGAGTTAGTTGCAGGATGATGTATTACGGAACGAGTAAAGAGACTTCCGGTAACGAGATTGAACTAGGTATTGGATACCAACGATCGAATCTCAGGCAAGTAACATACTGATGACAAAGGGAACAACGTATGTTGTTATGCGGTCTGACCGATAAAGATCTTCATAGAATATGTAGGAGCCAATATGGGCATCCAGGTCCCGCTATTGGTTATTGACCGGAGACGTGTCTCGGTCATGTCTACATCGTTCTCGAACCATAGGGTCCGCACGCTTAAGGTTTCGATGACAGTTATATTATGAGTTTATGAGTTTTGATGTACCAAAGGAGTTCGGAGTCCCGGATGAGATCGGGGACATGACGAGGAGTCTCGAAATGGTCGAGACGTAAAGATCGATATATTGGACGACTATATTCGGACATCGGAAAGGTTCCGAGTGATTCGGGTATTTTTCGGAGTACCGGGGAGTTACGGGAATACGGGGGGAGAAGTATTGGGCCTTATTGGGCCATACGGGAAAGAGAGAGGGGCTGCCTAGGGCAGGCCGCGCGCCCCCCCCCAAGGCCTAGTCCGAATTGGACTAGGGGGAGGGGCTGCGCCCCCTCCTTCCTTCCCTTCTCCCTTCCCCTTCCTTGTCTCCTACTCCTACTACATGGAAGGACTCCTAGTTGGACTAGGAAAGGGGGAATCCTACTCCCGGTGGGAGTAGGACTCCCCTAGGGCGCGCCATAGAGAGGGCCGGCCCTCCCCTCCTCCACTCCTTTATATACAGGGGCAGGGGGCACCCCATAGACACACAAGTTGATCTTCGTGATCGTTCCTTAGCCGTGTGCGGTGCCCCCCTCCACCATATTCCACCTCGGTCATATTGTAGCAGTGCTTAGGTGAAGCCCTGTGACGGTTGAACATCAAGATCGTCACCACACCGTCGTGCTGACGAAACTCCTCCCCGAAGCTTTGCTGGATCGGAGCCCGGGGAGCGTCATCAAGCTGAACGTGTGCCAAGAACTCAGAGGTACCGGAGTAACGGTGCTTGGATCGGTTGGACCGGGAAGACGTACGACTACTTCCTCTATGTTGCATCAACGCTTCCGCTTCGGTCTACGAGGGTACGTAGATAACACTCTCCCCTCTCGTTGCTATGCATCACCATGATCTTGCGTGTGCGTAGGAAATTTTTTGAAATTACTACGTTACCCAACAGTGGTATCAGAGCCTAGGTTTTATATGTTGATGATATATGCACGAGTAGAACACAAGTGAGTTGTGGGCGATATAAGTCATACTGCTTACCAGCATGTCATACTTTGGTTCGGCGGTATTGTTGGATGAAGCGCCCGGACCGACATTACGCGTACGCTTACGCGAGACTGGTTCTACCGCCGTGCTTTGCACACAGGTGGCTGGCGGGTGTCAGTTTATCCAACTTTAGTTGAACCGAGTGTGGCTACGCCCGGTCCTTGCGAAGGTTAAAACAGCACCAACTTGACAAACTATCGTTGTGGTTTTGATGCGTAGGGAAGAATGGTTCTTGCTCAGCCCGTAGCAGCCACGGAAAAACTTGCAACAACAAAGTAGAGGATGTCTAACTTGTTTTTGCAGGGCATGTTGTGATGTGATATGGTCAAGACATGATGAGATATAAGTTGTTGTATAAGATGATCATGTTTTGTTGAAGTTATCGGCAACTGGCACAAGCCGTATGGTTGTCTCTTTATTGCATAAAGATGCAAGCGCCAAATAATTGCTTTACTTTATCGCTATGCGATAGCAATAGTTGCAAGAGCAATAGTTGGCGAGACGTCCACGTGACGACACATTGATATAGATCAAGATGATGGAGATCATGGTGTCATGCCGGTGACGATAGAGATCATGAAGGTACTTTGGAGATGGAGATCAAAGGCACAAGATGATCATGGCCATATCATGTCACATATTTTGATTGCATGTGATGTTTATCTTTTATACATCTTATTTTGCTTGGTTCGACGGTAGCTTTATAAGATGATCTCTCACTAAATTATCATAGTAAAAGTGTTCTCCCTGAGTATGCACCGTTGCGAAAGTTCTTCGTGCTGAGACACCACGTGATGATCGGGTGTGATAGGCTCTACGTTCAAATACAACGGGTGCAAAACAGTTGCACACGCGGAATACTCAGGTTTAACTTGACGAGCCTAGCATATAACAGATATGGCCTCGGAAAACGGAGACCGAAAGGTCGAGCGTGAATCATATAGTAGATATGATCAACATAGTGATGTTCACCATTGAAAGCTACTCCATTTCACGTGATGATCGGTTATGGTTTAGTTGATTTGGATCACGTGATCACTTAGAGGATTAGAGGGATGTCTATCTAAGTGGGAGTTCTTAAGTAATATGATTAATTGAACTTAAATTTATCATGAACTTAGTCCTGGTAGTATTAGCATATCTATGTTGTAGGTCAATAGCTCGCGTTGTTGCTTCCCTATGTTTATTTTTGATATGTTCCTAGAGAAAATTGTGTTGAAAGATGTTAGTAGCAATGATGCGGATTGGATCCGTGATCTGAGGTTTATCCTCATTGCTGCACAGAAGAATTATGTCCTTGATGCACCGCTAGGTGACAGACCTATTGCTGGAGCAGATGCAGACGTTATGAACGTTTGGCTAGCTCAATGTGATGACTACTTTATAGTTTAGTGCACCATGCTTAACGTCTTAGAATCGGGACTTCAAAGACGTTTTGAACGTCATGGACCATATGAGATGTTCCAGGAGTTGAAGTTAATATTTCAAGCAAATACCTGAGTTGAGAGATATAAAGTCTCCAACAAGTTCTATAGCTACAAGATGGAGGAGAATCGCTCAAGCAGTGAGCATGTGCTCAGATTGTCTGGGTACTACAATCGCTTGAATCAAGTGGGAGTTAATCTTCCAGATAAGATAGTGATTGACAGAATTCTCTAGTCACCATCACCAAGTTAGTAGAACTTCGTGATGAACTATAGTATGCAAAGGATGACGAAAACGACTCCCGACCTTTTCATGATGATGAAATCAATGAAGGTAGAAATCAAGAAAGAGCATCAAGTGTTGATGGTTGACAAGATCACTAGTTTCAAGAAAAGGGCAAAGAGAAAAGGGGGAATTTCAAGAAGAACAGCAAGCAAGTTGCTGCTCAAGTGAAGAAGCCCAAGTCTGGTCCTAATCCTGAGACTAAGTGCTTCTACTGCAAAGGGACTGGTCACTAGAAGCAGAACTGTCCCAAGTATTTGGCGGATAAGAAGGATGGCAAAGTGAACAAAAGTATATTTGATATACATGTTATTGATGTGTACTTTACTAGTGTTTATAGCAACCCCTCAGTATTTGATACTGGATCAGTTGCTAAGAGTAGTAACTCGAAACAAGAGTTGCAGAATAAACAGAGACTAGTTAAGGGTGAAGTGACGATGTGTGTTGGAAGTAGTTCCAAGATTGATATGATCATCATCACACACTCCCCTATACTTTCGGGATTAGTGTTGAACCTAAATAAGTGTTATTTGGTTTTTGCGTTGAGCATGAATATGATTTGATCATGTTTATTGCAATACGGTTATTCATTAAAGTCAGAGAATAATTGTTGTTCTGTTTACATGAATAAAACCTTTGATGGTCATACACCCAATGAAACAAGTTCGTTGGATCTCGATCGTAGTGATACACATATTCATAATATTGAAACCAAAAGATGCAAAGTTAATAATGATAGTGCAACTTATTTGTGGCACTGCCGTTTAAGTCATATTGGTGTAAAGCGCATGAAGAAACTCCATGCTGATGGGCTTTTGGAATCACTTGATTATGAATCACTTGATGCTTGCGGACCATGCCTTATGGGCAAGATGACTAAAACGCCGTTCTCCGGAACAATAAAGCAAGCAAACAGATTTGTTGGAAATCATACATACTGATGTATGTGGTTCGATGAATATTAAGGCTTGCATCAGGTATCATTATTTTCTGACCTTCACAGATGATTTGAGCAGATATGGGGATATCTACTTGATGAAACATAAGTCTGAAACATTTGAACAGTTCAAAGAATTTCAGAGTGAAGTGGAAAATCATCGTGACAAGAAAATAAAAGTTTCTACGATATGATCGCAGAGGTAAAATATTTGAGTTACGAGTTTGGCCTTCAATTAAAACAATGTGAAATAGTTTCACTACTCACGCCACCTGGAACACCATAGTGTAATGGTGTGTCCGAACGTCATAGCCGTACTTTATTAGATATAGTGCGATCTATGATGTCTCTTACTGATCTACCACTATCGTTTTGGGGTTATGCATTAGAGACAACTGCATTCACGTTAAATAGGGCACCATCTAAATCCGTTGAGACGACACCGTGTGAACTATGGTTTGGCAAGAAACCTAAGCTGTTGTTTCTTAAAGTTTGGAGTTGCGATGCTTATGTGAAAAAGTTTCATCTCGATAAGCTCAAACTCAAATCGGAGAAATATGTCTTCATAGGATACCCAAAGGAGACAGTTGGGTACACCTTCTATCACAGATCCGAAGGCAAGACATTCGTTGCTAAGAATGGATCCTTTCTAGAGAAGGAGTTTCTCTCGAAAGAAGTGAGTGGGAGGAAAGTAGAAAACTTGATAAGGTAATTGTACCTTCTCCCTTATTGGAAAATAGTTCATCACAGAAATCTGTTCCTGTGACTACTAGACCAATTAGTGAGGAAGCTAATGATGATGATCATGTAACTTCAGATCAAGTTACTACCGAATCTCGTAGGTAAACCAGAGTGAGATCCGCACCAGAGTGGTACGGTAATCCTATTATGGAGGTCATGTTACTTGACCATGACGAATCTACGAACCATGAGGAAGCGATGATGAGCCCAGATTCCGCAAAATGGCTTGAGGCCATGAAATCTGAGATGGGATCCATGTATGAGAACAAAGTATGGACTTTGGTTGACTTGCCCGATGATCGGCAAGCCATAAAAAATAAATGGATCTTCAAGAGGAAGACGGACGCTGATAGTAGTGTTACTATCTACAAAGCTAGAATTGTCGCAAAAGGTTTTCGACAAGTTCAAGGTGTTGACTACGATGAGAGTTTCTCACTCATATCTATGCTTAAATCTGTCCGAATCATGTTAGCAATTGCCGCATTTTATGAAATCTGGCAAATGGATAACAAAACTACAATCCTTAATGGATTTCTTAAAGAAGAGTTGTATATGATACAACCAGAAGTTTTTGTCAATCCTAAAGGTGTTAACAAAATGTGCAAGCTCCAGCGATCCATCTGTGGACTGGTGCAAGCATCTCGGAGTTGGAATATACGCTTTGATGAGTTGATCAAAGCATATAGTTTTATACAGACTTGCGGTGAAGCCTGTATTTACAAGAAAGTGAGTGGGAGCACTACAGCATTTCTGATAAGTATATGTGAATGACATATTGTTGATCGGAAATAATGTAGAATTATTCTGTAAAGCATAAAGGAGTGTTTGAAAGGAGTTTTTCAAAGAAAGACTTCGGTGAAGCTTCTTACATATTGAGCTTCAAGATCTATAGAGATAGATCAAGACGCTTGATAAGTTTTTTCAATGAGTACATACCTTGACAAGATTTTGAAGTAGTTCAAAATGGAGTAGTCAAAGAAAGAGTTCTTGCCTGTATTACAAGGTGTGAAGTTGAGTAAGACTCAAAGCCCGATCACGGCAGAAGATAGAAAGAGAATGAAAGTCATTCCCTATGCCTTGGCCATAGGTTCTATAAAGTATGTCATGTTGTGTACCAGATCTATTGTATACCCTGCACTGATTTGGCAAGGGAGTACAATAGTGATCTAGGAGTAGATCACTAGACAACGGTCAGAATTATCCTTAGTGAAATAAGGATATGTTTCTCGATTATGGACGTGACAAAAAGGTTCGCCGTAAAAGGTTACGTCGATGCAAGTTTTTGACACTAATCCAGATGATTCTAAGTCTCAATCTGGATACATATTGAAAGTGGGAGCAATTAGCTAGAGTAGCTCCGTGCAGAGCATTGTAGACATAGAATTTTGCAAAATACATACGGATCTGAATTTGGCAGGCCCGTTGACTAAATTTCTCTCACAAGCAAAACATGATCACTCTTTGGGTGTTAATCACATAGCGATGTGAACTAGATTATTGAATCTAGTAAACCCTTTGGGTGTTAGTCACATGGAGATGTGAACCAATCACATAAAGATGTGAACTATTGGTGTTAATCACATAGCGATGTGAACTAGGTTATTCACTCTAGTGCAAGTGGGAGACTGAAGGAAATATGCCCTAGAGGCAATAATAAAGTTATTATTTATTTCTTTATATCATGATAAATGTTTATTATTCATGCTAGAATTGTATTAACCGGAAACATAATACATGTGTGAATACATAGACAAACAGAGTGTCACTAGTATGCCTCTACTTGACTAGCTCGTTAATCAAAGATGGTTATGTTTCCTAACCATGGACAAAGAGTTGTTATTTGATTAACAGGATCACATCATTAGTTGAATGATCTGATTGACATGACCCATTCCATTAGCTCAGCACCCGATCGTTTAGTATGTTGCTATTGCTTTCTTCATGACTTATACATGTTCCTATGACTATGAGATTATGCAACTCCCGTTTGCCGGAGGAACACTTTGTGTGCTACCAAACGTCACAACGTAACTGGGTGATTATAAAGGAGCTCTACAGGTGTCTCCAAAGGTACATGTTGGGTTGGCGTATTTCGAGATTAGGATTTGTCACTCCGAATGTCGGAGAGGTATCTCTGGGCCCTCTCGGTAATGCACATCACTTAAGCCTTGCAAGCATTGCAACTAATGAGTTAGTTGCGGGATGATGTATTACGGAACGAGTAAAGAGACTTGCCAGTAACGAGATTGAACTAGGTATTGGATACCGACGATCGAATCTCAGGCAAGTAACATATCGATGACAAAGGGAACAACGTATGTTGTTATGCGGTCTGACCGATAAAGATCTTCGTAGAATATATAGGAGCCAATATGGGCATCCAGGTCCCGCTATTGGTTATTGACCGGAGACATGTCTCGGTCATGTCTACATCGTTCTCGAACCGTAGGGTCCGCACGCTTAAGGTTTCGATGACAGTTATATTATGAGTTTATGAGTTTTGATGTACCGAAGGAGTTTGGAGTCCCGGATGAGATCGGCGACATGACGAGGAGTCTCGAAATGGTCGAGACGTAAAGATCGATATATTGGACGACTATATTCGGACATCGGAAAGGTTCCGAGTGACTCGTGTATTTTTCGGAGTACCGAGGAGTTACGGGAATACAGGGGGAGAAGTATTGGGCCTTATTGGGCCATACGGGAAAGAGAGAGGGGCTGCCTAGGGCAGGCCGCGCTCCCCCCCAAGGCCTAGTCCGAATTGGACTAGGGGGAGGGGCTGCGCCCCCTCCTTCCTTCCCTTCTCCCTTCCCCTTCCTTGTCTCCTACTCCTACTACATGGAAGGACTCCTAGTTGGACTAGGAAAGGGGAAATCCTACTCCCGGTGGGAGTAGGACTCCCCTAGGGCGCGCCATAGAGAGGGCCGGCCCTCCCCTCCTCCACTCCTTTATATACGGGGGCAGGGGGCACCCCATAGACACACAAGTTGATCTTCGTGATCGTTCCTTAGCCGTGTGCGGTGCCCCCTCCACCATATTCCACCTCGATCATATTGTAGCAGTGCTTAGGCGAAGCCCTGCGACGGTTGAACATCAAGATCGTCACCACGTCGTCGGGCTGACGGAACTCCTCCCCGAAGCTTTGCTGGATCGGAGCCCGGGGAGCGTCATCGAGCTGAACGTGTGCCAAGAACTCGGAGGTACCGGAGTAACGGTGCTTGGATCGGTTGGACCGGGAAGACGTACGAGTACTTCCTCTATGTTGCATCAACGCTTCCGCTTCGGTCTACGAGGGTACGTAGACAACACTCTCACCTCTCGTTGCTATGCATCACCATGATCTTGCGTGTGCGTAGGAATTTTTTTGAAATTACTACGTTACCCAACACCCACCCCCTACAACCATAAACGGTTGGCTGCGCAGAGTTAGTGCACGGCTTTTGTCGTTTGAGAGCAACCCACCTCGAAGCCTTTGAGAGAGAATTCCTTGCGAGGATAAAGCCCTAAACACCCAGAGCCAAAGAGTGTTAGGCATCACTTAAGTCTTCCTGTCTGTGTGATCTGAAGACTTATTACACTTGAGGACTGTGAATCCTCCAGCCGGTTAGGCGTCGCGTTCTGAGCATCCAAGAGTCATTGTGGATCGCCGGTGAACGAAGTCTGTGAAGGTTTGGAAGTCTACCTTGAAGACTTACCAGAGTGATTGGGCGAGGACTGGGTGTCCTTAGCTCAAGGGGAATAAGGTGAAGACGAGGTCTTCTTAGTTGAATCTCAGCCTCCCTAACCAGACGTACAGTTGTCACAGCAACTGGAACTGGTCCAACAAATCATTGTCTTCAACGAGTCACTAGTTTCATCCTTCCCTTCCCTTTACTTACTGTTGATCCTTGTGAAGTCATTGTATGATTGCTTTATCTTTTGTCTTCACTGAGTGACTGCTTGTTCTGATTGGCTTCACAATATCTTCCTAACTGATCTTTACTGCCTAGCTGCTATTAGTCATTGTGCTTTCACTCCATTGAATACTTGACTATGGTTTGCCTAGTGTAGTCTACCTTCTGCTGCATGGTAATAGGTTTATTTCTATCGTTTGTTTTCAAAACTTTCATGTTTTGAAGACTTTCATAAAAATCGCCTATTCACCACCCCCCCTCTAGTCGATCACTAGCACTTTCAGGGGTACTCACCACGTCATCTCCCGATCTGTTAGATTGGGCCGAGGACCCCCATGGTCGTATACTCATGGGCCAGTTCGGACAGCTGCCGCATACAAGGAAGATTCCACAAGACTTGGCGATCAAGACAAGGACTCCTCCCCACCGGCGTATTCGGCTAGGACTCTTGTTATCCTAGGCCTCTAGTGCATTATATAAACCGAGGCCAGGCTAGTCGATAGACAATATACATAGAATCATACCATAGGCTAGCTTCTAGGGTTTAGCCTCTCTGATCTCGTGGTAGATCTACTCTTGTACTACCCATATCATCAATATTAATCAAGCATGACGTAGGGTTTTACATCCATCAAGAGGGCCCGAACCTGGGTAAAACATCATGTTCCCTGCCTTCTGTTACCATCCGCCTTAGACGCACAGTTCAGGACCCCCTATCCGAGATCCGCCGGTTTTGACACCGACAGGATGACCTAAGGTTTATCAATCTGTAGGAGGCGTACGATGAAGATGGTCTCTCTCAAGCAACCCTGCAACCAAATAACAAAGAGTCTCTTGTGTCCCCAACACACCCAATACAATGGTAAATTGTATAGGTGCACTAGTTTGGTGAAGAGATGGTGAAACAAGTGGTATATGGATAGTAGATAAAGGTATTTGTAATCTGAAATAATAAAAACAGCAAGGTAACAAGTGATAAAAGTGAGCGTAAATGGTATTGCAATGATAGGAAATAGGGCCTTGGGTTCATACTTTCGCTAGTGTAAGTTCCCTCAACAATACTAACATAATTGGATCGCATAACTATCCCTCAACATGCAACAAAGAGTCACTCCAAAGTCACTAATAGCGGAGAACGAACGAAGAGATTATGGTAGGGTACGAAACCACCTCAAAGTTATTCTTTCCAATCAATCCGTTGGGCTATTCCTATAACTGTCACAAATAGCCCTAGAGTTCGTACTAGAATAACACCTTAAGATACAAATCAACCAAAACCCTAATGTCACCTAGATACTCCAATGTCACCTCAAGTATCCGTGGGTATGATTATACGATATGCGTCACACAATCTCAGATTCATCTATTCAACCAACACAAAGGACCTCAAAGAGTGCCCCAAAGTTTCTACAGGAGAATCACGACGAAAACGTGTGCCAACCCCTATGCATAGGTTCATGGGCGGAACCCGCAAGTTGATCACCAAAACATACATCAAGTGAATCACGTGGCATCCCATTGTCACCACAGATACGCATGGCAAGACATACATCAAGTGTTGTCAAATCTTTAAAGACTCAATCCGATAAGATAACTCCAAAGGGGAAACTCAATTCATTACAAGAGATTAGAGAGGCAGGAGAAACATAAGATCCAACTATAATAGCAAAGCTTGCGATACATCAAGATCGTGCCAAATAAAGAACACGAGAGAGAGAGAGAGAGAGATCAAACACATACTAGCTACTGGTACATACCGTCAGCCCCGAGGGAGAACTACTCCCTCCTCGTCATGGAGAGCACCGGGATGATGAAGATGGCCACCGGAGAAGGATTGCCCCCTCCGGCAGGGTGCCGAAACAGTTCTAGATTGGCTTTTGGTGGCTACGGAGGCTTCTGGCGGCGTAACTCCCGATCTTTTTTGCTCCCGGATGTTTTTAGGGTATATGGAGATATATAGGCGGAAGAAGTACGTCAGGGGGGCCACGAGGGGCTCACGAGGGTGGAGGGCGCGCCCAGGGGGGTGGGCGCACCCCCTGCCTCTTAGCCTCCTCGTAGAGCCCCCGACGTGCACTCCAAGTCTTCTGGGCTTCTTTCCTTCAAAAAATGAGTTCCATGAAGTTTCAGGTCAATTGGACTCCGTTTGATTTTCCTTTTCTTCGAAACCCTAAAACAAGGTAAAAACAGAAACTGGCACTGGGCTCTAGGTTAATAGGTTAGTCCCAAAAATGATATAAAAGTGTATAATAAAGCCCATAAACATTCAAAACAGTAGATAATATAGCATGGAGCAATCAAAAATTATAGATACGTTGGAGACGTATCAGCATCCCCAAGCTTAATTCCTGCTCGTCCTCGAGTAGGTAAATGATAAAAACAGAATTTTTGATGTGGAATGCTAGTTGGCATAATTTCAATGTAATTCTTCTTAATTGTGGTATGAATATTCAGATCTGAAAGATTCAAGACAAAAGTTCATATTGACATAAAAATGATAATACTTCAAGCATACTAACTAAGCAATTATGTCTTCTGAAAATAACATGGCCAAAGAAAGTTCATCCCTACAAAATCATATAGTTTAGTCATGTTTCATTTTCGTCACACAAGAATGCTCTCATCATGCACAACCCCGATGACAAGCCAAGCAATTCTTTAATACTTTAGTAATCTCAAACCTATAAACTTTCACGCAATATATGAGCGCGACCCATGGACATAGCACTATGGATGGAATAGAATATAATGAGGGGGTTATGTGGAGAAGACAAAAAAGGAGAAAGTCTCACATCAACAAGGCTAATCAATGGGCTATGGAGATGCCCACCGATTGATGTTAATGCAAGGAGTAGGGATTGCCATGCAACGGATGCACTAGAGCTATAAATGTATGAAAGCTCAACAAAAGAAACTAGTGGGTGTGCATCCAACTTGCTTGCTCACGAAGACCTAGGGCACTTGAGGAAGCCCATTGTTGGAATATACAAGCCAAGTTCTATAATGAAAAATTCCCACTAGTATATGAAAGTGATAACATGAGAGACTCTCTACTATGAAGATCACGGTGCTACTTTGAAGCACAAGTGTGGTAAAAGGATAGTAACATTGTCCCTTCTCTCTTTTTCTCTCTTTTTTGGGGCATTTTCTTTTTTT
>NC_041392.1:637436486-637468691 GCF_002162155.2 Triticum dicoccoides | reverse complement strand
TTTTTTATTCCTCACTTGGGACAATGCTCTAATAATGATGATCATCACACTTCTATTTTTTTACAACTCAATGATTACAACTCGATACTAGAACAAAGATGACTCTATATGAATGCCTCCGGCGGTGTACCGGGATATGCAATGATGCATGAGTGACATGTATGAAAGAATTATGAACGGTGGCTTTGCCATAAATACTGTGTCAACTACATGATCATGCTAAGCAATATGCCAATGATGATGCGTGTCATAATAAACGGAATGGTGGAAAGTTGCATGGCAATATATCTTGGAATGGCTATGGAAATGCCATAATAGGTAGGTATGGTGGCTGTTTTGAGGAAGTTATAAGGAGGTTTATGTGTGAAAGAGCGTATCATATCACGGGGTTTGGATGCACTAGCGAAGTTTGCACCAACTCTCAATGTGAGAAAGGGCAATGCACGGTACCGAAGAGGCTAGCAAGGATGGAAGGGTGAGAGTGCGTATAATCCATGGACTCAACATTAGTCATAAAGAACTCACATACTTATTGCAAAAATCTACAAGTCATCAAAAACGTCGGCACTACGTGCATGCTCCTAGGGGGATAGATTGGTAGGAAAAGACCATCGCTCGTCCCCGACCGCCACTCATAAGGAGGACAATCAAATAACACCTCATGTTTCAAATTTGTTACATAACATTTACCATACGTGCATGCTACGGGACTTGCAAACTTCAACACAAGCACTTCTCAAATTCACAACTACTCAACTAGCACGACTTTGATATTATTACCTCCATATCTCAAAACAATCATCAAGCATCAAACTTCTCTTAGTATTCAATACACTCATAAGAAAGTTTTTACTACTCTTGAATACCTAACATATTAGGATTAAGCACATTACCATGCTATTTAAGACTCTCAAAATAATATAAATGAAGCATGAGACTTCATCTATTTCTAAAAAATAAAACCACCACCGTGCTCTAAAAGATATAAGTGAAGTACTAGAGCAAACAACAAACTACTCCGAAAGATATAAGTGAAGATCAATGAGTAGTCGAATAATTATGCAACTATATGAAGACTCTCTAACATTTAAGAATTTAAGATCTTGGTATTCTATTCAAACAGCAAACAAAGCAAAATAAAATGACATTCTAAGAATGGCAAACATCATGTGAAGAAGCAAAAACTTAGGATCAACCGAAACTAACCGATAGTTGTTCAAGAAGAAAGGTGGGATGCCAACCGGGGCATCCCCAAGCTTAGATGCTTGAGACTTCTTGAAATATTATATTGGGATGACTTCGGCATCCCCAAGCTTGAGCTTTTGTTTCTCCTTAATTCCTCTCATATCACGGTCTCCCTAAATCTCAAAAGCTTCATCCACACAAAACTCAACAAGGACTCGTGAGATAAGTTAGTATAAACCATTGCCAAAACCTTATCATACTCTACTGTAGAAAATCACTAAAATTATTATTCAACATTGCATACTAAATGCCTCTGCATATTTAATAGTCTTATCCTCAAATAGAATCATTAAAGAAGCAAACATATGCAAACAATGCAAACATAACAGCAATCTGCCTAAACAGGACAGTCTGTAAAGAATGCAGCAACATCCATACTTCCCTAGCTCCAAAAATTATGAAAGAAAATTCCCACTATAGTAAATTTATCAGATCTTAATATGCAAAAGGTTTCAACATTTTATCACATTCTGACTTTTCTAGGGAATTATTGCAACAGCGGTAAACTTTCTGTTTTCAAACAGCAACATGTGGACTTCTAAAATAGGCATAGTAAAGGCTACCAATGCCACTTTTATTGAAATAAAAGATGCAAAACATTGTTCTAAATAACAGCAAGCAAATCCTAACAAAATAAATTGACGCTCCAAGCAAAACACATATCATGTGGTGAATAAAAATATAGCTCCAAGTAAAGTTACTGATGAACGAAGGCGAAAGAGGGGATGCCTTCCGGGGCATCCCCAAGCTTAGGATCTTGGCTATCCTTGAATATTACCTTGGGGTGCCTTGGGCATCCCCAAGCTTAGGCTCTTGCCACTCCTTGTTCCATAGTCCATCGAATCTTTACCCAAAACTTGAAAACTTCACAACACAAAACTTAACAGAAAACTCGTAAGCTCCGTTAGTATAAGAAAATAAATCACCACTTCAAGGTACTGTAATGAACTAATTCTTTATTTATATTGGTGTTAAACCTACTGTATTCCAACTTCTCTATGGTTTATAAACTATTTTACTAGCCATATATTCATCAAAATAAGTAAACAACACATGAAAAACAGAATCTCTCAAAAACAGAACAGTCTGTAGTAATCTGGATCAAACGTATACTTCTGGAACTCATAAAATTCTCAAATAAATTTCTGGATGATGATTTCAACAAGTGCTATCGTTTAACGCCCCTAGCTAGGCATGATGATTTCAATGATGCTCACATAAAAGATAAGAATTGAAACATAAAGAGAGCATCATGAAGAATATGACTAGCACATTTAAGTCTAACCCTCTTCCTATGCATAGGGATTTTGTGAGAAAACAACTTGTGGGAGCAAGAATCAACTTGCATAGGAAGGTAGAACAAGCATAACTTCGAAATTTTAAGCACATAGAGAGGAAACTTGATATTATTGCAATCCTACAAGCATATATTCCTCCCTCATAATAATTTTCAGTAGAATCATGAATGAATTCAACAATATAACCAGCACCTAAAGCATTATTTTCATGATCTATAAGCATAGAAATTTTATTACTCTCCACACAAGCAAAATTCTTCTCATGAATAATAGTGGGAGCAAACTCAACAAAATAACTATCATGTGAGGCATAATCCAATTGAAAGTTAAAATCATGATGACAAGTTTCATGGATATCATTATTCTTTATAGCATACAAGTCATCACCATAATCATCATATATAGCGGGCATGCTCTCATCATAATAAATTTGCACATCAAAACTTGGGGGACTAAAAATATCATCTTCATCAAACGTAGCATCCCCAAGCTTGTGGCTTTGCATATCATTAGCATCATGGATATTCAAGGAATTCATACTAACAACATTGCAATCATGCTCATCATTCAAATATTTAATGCCAAACATTTTATAGATTTCTTCTCCTAGCACTTGAGCACAATTATCCTTTCCATCATACTCACCAAAGATATTAAAAAGGTGAACCGTATGAGATAAACTCAATTCCATTTTTATAGTTTTCTTTTATAAACTAAACTAGTGCTAAAACAACAAACTAAAAGACTCGGTTGCAAGATCTAAAGATATACATTCAAGCACTCACCTCCCCGACAATGGCGCCAAAAAAGAGCTTGATGTCTACTACACAACCTTCTTCTTGTAGACGTTGTTGGGCCTCCAAGTGCAGAGGTTTGTAGGACACCAGCAAATTTCCCTCAAGTGGATGACCTAAGGTTTATCAATCCGTAGGAGGCGTAGGATGAAGACGGTCTCTCTCAAGCAACCCTGCAAACCAAATAACAAAGAGTCTCTTGTGTCCCCAACACACCCAATACAATGGTAAATTGTATAGGTGCACTAGTTCGGCGAAGAGATGGTGAAACAAGTGGTATATGGATAGTAGATAAAGGTATTTGTAATCTGAAATAATAAAAACAGCAAGGTAACAAGTGATAAAAGTGAGCGTAAACGGTATTGCAATGATAGGAAATAGGGCCTTGGGTTCATACTTTCGCTAGTGTAAGTTCCCTCAACAATACTAACATAATTGGATCACATAACTATCCCTCAACATGCAACAAAGAGTCACTCCAAAGTCACTAATAGCGGAGAACGAACGAAGAGATTATGGTAGGGTACGAAACCACCTCAAAGTTATTCTTTCCAATCAATCCGTTGGGCTATTCCTATAACTGTCACAAATAGCCCTAGAGTTCGTACTAGAATAACACCTTAAGATACAAATCAACCAAAACCCTAATGTCACCTAGATACTCCAATGTCACCTCAAGTATCCGTGGGTATGATTATACGATATGCGTCACACAATCTCAGATTCATCTATTCAACCAACACAAAGGACCTCAAAGAGTGCCCCAAAGTTTCTACCGGAGAATCACGACGAAAACATGTGCCAACACCTATGCATAGGTTCATGGGCGGAACCCGCAAGTTGATCACCAAAACATACATCAAGTGAATCACGTGGCATCCCATTGTCACCACAGATACGCACGGCAAGACATACATCAAGTGTTCTCAAATCTTTAAAGACTCAATCTGATAAGATAACTCCAAAGGGAAACTCAATTCATTACAAGAGAGTAGAGGGGGAGGAGAAACATAAGATCCAACTATAATAGCAAAGCTCGCGATACATCAAGATCGTGCCAAATCAAGAACACGAGAGAGAGAGAGAGAGAGAGAGAGAGAGAGATCAAACACATAGCTACTGGTACATACCCTCAGTCCCGAGGGAGAACTACTCCCTCCTCGTCATGGAGAGCAGCGGGATGATGAAGATGGCCACCGGAGAAGGATTACCCCCTCCGGCAGGGTGCCGGAACGGGTCTAGATTGGCTTTTGGTGGCTACGGAGGCTTCTGGCGGCGGAACTCCCGATCTATTTTGCTCCCGGATGTTTTTAGGGTATATGGAGATATATAGGCAGAAGAAGTACGTCAGGGGGGCCACAGGGGGCTCACGAGGGTGGAGGGCGTGCCCCCTGCCTCGTGGCCTCCTCGTAGAGCCCCCGACGTGCACTCCAAGTCTTCTGGGCTTCTTTCCTTCCAAAAATGAGTTCCGTGAAGTTTCAGGTCAATTGGACTCCGTTTGATTTTCCTTTTCTTCGAAACCCTAAAACAGGGTAAAAACAGAAACTAGCACTAGGCTCTGGGTTAATAGGTTAGTCCCAAAAATGTTATAAAAGTGTATAATAAAGCCCATAAACATTCAAAACAGTAGATAATATAGTATGGAGCAATCAAAAATTATATATATGTTGGAGACGCATCAATGGACTCCATCGGAGGTACGTCGCAGTGTGGCCCAACATAGAGGCGCCGCACACCCTCTTTGCTTCACAGACGAAGTAATGGAGCATGAATTCCGAGACGGGTTCAAACCTATAAATATCGAATCATACGATAGAATAACGGATCCCACGGTATGGATCGAGGACTTCCTCCTCCACATCCACATGGACCACAGAGACGACCTTCATGCCATCAAATACCTACCACTAAAACTCTAAGGACCAGCTCAGTACTGGTTAAACAGTCTACCGGAAAATTCTATTAGCAGCTGGGAAGATTTGGTGAATGCCTTTCGCGACAACTTACAAGGAACATATGTCCGGCCACCGGACACCGATGACTTAATTCACATTGTCTAGCAGCCCGGAGAGTCAGCCAGGAAGCTCTGGACTAGGTTCTTAGTTAAAAAGAACCAAATCGTCGACTGTTCGGACGCGGAAGCCCTTGCGGCCTTTAAACACATCGTCCAGGATGAATGGCTTGCACGCCACCTCAGTCAAGAAGGACCTAGATCCATGACAGCCCTTACCACTCTAATGACCCGCTTTTGCACGGGAGAAGACAGCTGGCTCGCTCGTAGAAGCAATAGCGCCAGCGACTCGGGCACTTCCGAAATCCGAGACGGCAATGGCAAGCCACGACAAAGCAAACACAACAGTCGCAATGATAATGAAAGATCACGCGACACAGCGGTCAACGCCGGATTCAGCAATCCCAAGCCCGGTCAACAAAAAAAAAGTCATTCAAGGCAAAGATAGACGGACCATCCAACCTAGACAGGATACTGGATCGATCCTGCCAGATTCACGACCACCCCAGTAAACCAGCTAATCATACCAACAGAAGTTGTTGGGTCCTCAAGCAGGCCGGCGAGCTCAATGTCGAACACAAGGGAAGGGGGCCGCCAGGCAATAGGGACGACGGAGTGGTTCACCAGCAAAATGCCGGGGGTCAGAAGCAACTTCCCCCCGAAGATCGATCAACTCCGAAGCATAAATAGCAGTTCGGCTTCCGTTACCCATCTCATATACCCATTAAAACTATACCGCGCATACATAACTACGCACTTAAAATACCATGCGCATTGGCGGAAGCATAATACGGACAAGTCTGCAAGCACTCCAGTAACATTTTTATTTACTTTCCTTTTTCTTTCTTCATTATCTCTTAAAAATAGGTGGCGCAAAGGAGAAACATCTAAGACCGACTCCATCGGAGTTCGGATCCGTACACTCACCTACGGGGCTACTTCCTTCAAGGATTCCCCTTGCCGAGGACAGGCGGCGCCAGATGTGCGACAGGAGGTCCAAAATAACTTTTTGTAGACCACACTCTTTTTCGAGCCTGTAACATGCCTTTTTCCTCTGCCTTCGACCCAAGGGATATCAAATAGCCGGGGTCATGGCCTTTATATATATCAAGTAATCTTTGGCATGAAGCTCAGGTCCCATTTCACATTACCTGAATTAATCATCCGCGTCTTTCCGCAAATGAATACGCCGTCTATGGTTGCTTCACAGATATACCCCAGGCTTAACTTGCCAGGGGCTCGATACGGGAACAAATGAGTTGCCAACAAAGTCCGAACAGCTTTTACAGCGTACTTCGGCGTCGCGAGTTTGGCCTTATATGCGTCACATCTGAATCATGTCTTGGGTCAATAGTTGGGTTACCCGGCTCCTGTGCTTGCTATCCTACGTTCCGCTCTATCGGCTAGGGTAGTAAAGGGGAACTACTGCGATTGTACTGCCGGTTCACCTAGATCAGCACCTCAGTAAAGAAAGCCGAAAACTGACTGTCATGATGCGGCGAGAGTTGGTCAACCACTCGATGACTTATCGGAATCTCTAGCGATTCCTCCGTGTCACCTGAAGGACCTCTTTCCGGTCAAATATGTACATGCATTGTATGAATAAGCCGCATACATACCAGGGGCTATGTCGTAGACCCAGCATAAAACTCCTATGGCTAAGGGAAAGTGTTAACGCCCTATAGTCTAGTTGTCTGGTTTGCCGCATTGACACCTCCTTCACGGACCAAGACATTGGGTCAAGAGTGATCAAATGCTTTTCCGAACACCCCCGTACTTCCTATGAGGGGGCTCAAGCCGATGACTGGAAAACTTTTAGATTATACTAAAACGGCCACACAGGAGGAATAGAAACTGTCGAGCAATATATAAAAATAGATTAACTATAAAATTGTCTTGTACAATTCTCATACACCTCACTCGAACATTATGTCTTTCGAGCATTGACCCTCTATCAAGCGGGCGGCCACAAGGATGTCTTCAAAATAATGCTCCGGTTCGTGGCGGTTCTTGCCCTTGGGTGGATTCTTCACCACAACATCGATGGCCTTCATCTTCCTCCAGAATGTCTTGTCTCGGGCAAAGGCCATCCATGCACCCTCGATGCACACCGACCGCGTCACAGTGTCGATATGTGGCACCGCGTCAACGAGCCGCTGCACCAAGCCGAAGTAGCTATCGGGAACATGATCAGTTGGCCATAACCGGCTTATGACGTTCTTCATGGCGGCGCCGGATATCCTATGAAACTCGGTCCACTGGGACATCTGCTCATTCAGCAACAGGGGGCGCTTCGACGCGCCCAATTGTGACAAGAAAAGCTTCCCCGTTGCATACCCCTCTCGCGCCTGGTAAAACTGCACTGCATCGGAAGAACTCTTCGCAAGTCTAAAAACTCATCCGGAGAACTCCACAATTGGTTAAGCTGAGCATAGTTCGGATCGCCGAACTTAGTCTGTAGCAAAAATGGCTCACCAGCCACAATCTCCCTAGCTTGCCGGATCTCCTCACGGGCGGCTCTGGATTCAGACCGCGCTTCTCTCTCCTCTCGTAAGGCCTTGTCAATTTCAGCCGTCTTGGCTTCATTCTCCTTCTCAAGGAGTTCACAGCAGCTAGCAGCATTTTTTAGTTCGAGCGCCATCGTGGATATCTTCTCCTCATCTTGACGCCGAGCAGCTCATTCGACTTTTAGCTCAGCCGATGCCTTTTCGACAGCTGCATTACTACGCCGGGCCTGCTCCTTGGCCCGGGCCTGCTCCGCCCGAAGAATTTCAACGGCGGCAACACCATCTGCAGCCAGGCATATTACAATACATAACTTTCAGCATCATGCTTATATCACAACAATGTATGTGAAGGGACTGCCCCGAATACATACCTTGCGATTCATCAAGACGCATATTGATTAACGCAATGTCATCCCCGGCCACATCAAGCTTCCGTTGCAGCTCGGCCAGGTCCGTAGTTTGGGAAGTAGCCAGAGGGGAAGCAGCCTGTGTTAAAGTTAATCAGATTAGTCCTTGAATATTTCTTCTTGATCCTCCGTTCGCCTCCCATGGGAAGCCAACCCGAGTCTCAGGGGCTACTATCTATACACAGGTGTATATTGCGAATAAAACACAATTGCACATATTATAGTACAAACCTCGAAGCCTCTTAGTAGGCTCGCAAAGGCCTCGTACAATCCGCTCTTCGTGGACAGGACCTTTTCAACCACTGTACCCATCAAGGTATGATGTTCCTCTGAGACGGACGCCTGCCGCAGCATGTTCGTCAAGATATCCGGCGCCTCTGGGTCTTCGGAGGCTACCGTCGGAGTACGGCCACCCTTTGAAGGGATCCGTTCATTCGTATCCGGTTGTATACCGGATTGTTCGGGGCCCTCATTGTTGTTCCCCGGACCCTGGGCCACCGAACTATCACCTTCGGGTAACATCTTCATCATCCCTTGCACCACTTGTTGGTTGGGGGAGACCCTCCGCTACGACACCTCAAAGTTGTCCGCCCTATTGGACGGAGAGGCCGGTGGGGGCGTCTCGCTTTCCATCATCTCTGGGAGAAGGTCCCCCGAGGAAGAGGATTGTTGAGGAACACTGCATGTTGAGCTGCAAAAAATATATATCCCAGGCATTATAAGAAAAGAACGGGACATGTTTAAAACAGCCTTGTTCACTTACGATTTGTCCAGAGGCTTGTCCTCGTCATGAGCTGCGCTTCGACGTCCTCCAAGCCCGAGCCACCCACCTGAGGCATCTGGCCTCGCGTAGGAGCCTGTTTCTCCCAATCTTCGGAGGCGGCCCTTTTCTTCCTAGGAGGTAAGGAGACAGTGGACCCCCCCTTTACTTTTGTCTTTGGATGAGGGGATTTTGATCCCTCCGGACACAAAGTCTGATGCACCCTTGGATTAGGGGCCATCTTTGGTCCTCTGCCATCCTTCACAGGCATCTGGTATGGTGCCAGGGCCAACATCCTTGTTAGAACAGGATTCGCTGGGCCCTCGGGCAGAGGGGCCGAACACATAATTAGTTCCGCCTTCTTTGTCCAGCCCTGGAAGAAGATAGCTTGCTCAGTATCATATTACGGTATACATAATTACAAAGTGTTCGGGAGCCAAGTTCTTACCGGGGTGTCTGGACAGTTGCAGTTAAGGCCAGCGTCCTCGGTAGTATCCGACCAATGTTTTCGCTTCCCGAAAAATAACTTCCACATCCCTTCATGTGTGGTGCCGAAGAAGTGTTAGGGGTTTGTGGTCCTTCTGGATTAAGCTCCCACATGTGGCGAGACCTGCGCTGGCATGGCAGGATTCGGCAAACTAACATCACTTGGATCATGTTGGGGATATGATTACTGGAGGTAAACCGGCTAGGAGTGGCCGGGTTAGCTCCATGAAGATAGAAGCCCATGAAGACATGAGGATGGTGGTGCTTTACGAAGGCCCAAGGCCCATAGGTGGGTTAAGGCTTGTAGATGTAAACCGACTCTTTCATGCACTACAAAAAAAAATACACTTCCGTGATGATACGTGTTTGTCACAGTAGGTCGCTTTTTTGTCATGCATGTACATCCATGACAAATTTATGACAGAATCAAGATAGTCATACATGTGCTATTGTAGAAGTGTTCCATGACATTACCAAAATTATCATCACGGAAGTGTCCACTTCCATGACGATAAATCGCGCATCACAGAAGTGCTTTCGTCAAGGGTGACGGACACGTGGCATCTACCGTAACGGAACGCCGTTAAGCTATCGGGTCGGGTTTTGGATCCGATAACCCGTTAACAGCCCCGACCAATGGGGATTTTCCACGTGTAAAATCATCATTGGCTGGAGGAAACACGTGTCGGCTCATCGTTGGGACAGATGTCAACCACTCATTGGACGGAAGACGCTATGATACGTCGACACGTGGCACGGCCCAACAGAGGCCCGTTCCTGTGAAAAGGCCGGCCCGTTTGACTTGGTCAAAAGCTGGCGGGCCGACCCATGGAAAGCCTGTTAACGGCCTACTCGAATATAGACCATTTATAGCCCGCTAACCTAAGGCCCATTATGCCCTATCCGAATTAGGCCCAGTAGCGTCATCTGGGCCATCCAATATGATTCCAGCCCGTTTTCACTTCTGGCCCATGTATGGCCCATGACGTCTTTCGGCCCATATGAGGCCCTATGTAACTCTTGGCCTACTAACGGCCCGTGGTGAAACTGGCCCGTAATGAACAGTGTATCACTTTACACCCATTAACGGCCCGTGGTGAAACTGGCCCGTAATGAACAATGTATCACTTTATACCCATTAACGGCCCGTTATTCCGTTGGGCCGTTTTCAAACCATGTTATCTTTCGGCCTTCTCAGAGCCCATTTATTCTTGGGCTCATTTCCAGCATTCGTTTACTTACGGCCCGTTACTGTCATTTTCTCCTTGGGGCCAAATTCAGCCCGTGGTTACAGTCGGCCCGTTTGTGGTCCGTTAATACGTTGGGCCGATTTCATAGCGTTATCAAATACGTCATATTAACGATGGCCTATTATGGTCGGCCCATGAACGGACGATTCCAACTCTAGCCTGTTTACGGCCATAATGCGGTCTGTTTGGCCCATGTTTGGCCAATCGATTATACGGCCTGTATAAGGCCCATTGATAATACGACCCGTAGAAGGTCCATTGTTTCTACGGCCCGTAGAAGGCCCATTGTTTCTACGGCCAGTAGGAGGCCTAGTGTCACTACAGTAAATATTAGCCCATGGTTATTGTGGCCTAGTTTTAAAAAATAGGTTATTACAGCCACTAGCTAACCGCGGAAAAAGAACTGCAATGACTATAAGCAAACAAATAAACAAGACAATAAGGAAATAAATAAGCAAGCAACTAACGCTAGGCTATCACGGCTATTACACATAATACATCCACTGGGCATCAAAGTTTGCCACCAGTGCAAATATAGGAAACAAAGCAGCATATCATATACACTGGTTGTCAAAGTTGGCAACCGGCGCAAATAAACACCGCAGCAAAACAAATCCAGAACTGAAACCACTTCAGAAGATCTCAAGAAACAATATCCTGGGTACCCATAATGCTGGCAAGATGCTTAGCAAGCTTATTAACTTTCTCTTGTTTGGCACTTAAATCCTCCAGCGCTTGCTGTTGCACCAGAAAATATGCATCTAAATTCTGTAGGGACTTCCTCAGTCCTTTAGCTTTCTGTCGCAGCACATCTGATCGATGTCTTTGAACTTGAAGTTGAGACTCCAGAAGACGAACTAATTCAGGCAGCAAGTTCGAAGAGCTTGTGCCAGTAGTAGTGGCCAGTAACTTGAACACTACATCAAGACAAGATTTTTGGATTCCCTCATTGTCGTCAAGATAGTTTTTATCAGCTTTCTTGGAGACCAACAGGGATGTCTCACTATCTTGAACCTTATCTGCATTACTTCCTTTACCATTGGATAACGCAGTACTGTTCTCCAATATTTTGTCCGCATTCTAAAAGAGAAACAAGCAGACACATCACATGTTTACCATGTTGTATATGAAACTCATTTTGGTAAATGAGTTCAGTAGTAAAGTGGACAGGATAACAGCATGAAACAAACATATATCTATGTACCATGGTCACTTTATGGTCTATATCATTCTAGTTTTTGTTGCCAAATCAAGATAGAGACACGGTTCAAATAATATTTGTTCAAGACAAAGCAGAATAGACAGAATATAAGTGTGGGTAACTATAGAGCAATAACAACACTTGTAATGTGCATGACATGAGAACATAAATGTTTATTCAATTGAAACTGAAATCAACATAGAGCATGTTACAACAGCAAACCAGTTAAAGAAACAGGTTTAAAACATACTTGTTGCGCCATTGGAGTTTCAATTCCATCCTTCAAATTTGAAAATAGTTGGTATGAGTAAATACAGTCATGCAAGAGCAAAGGAGTATGAACCATAGCTACAGAACCTGACCTGAGAACAAATCTTCTTCTCCTTTAAGCGTTGAGTTGGGATTCGGAGTGGTGGCCCTCGTGCATTGGGCACTGCAGTTCCCTTACTAACTGCTTGTTTTTGGGTGCTCTGTGGTGGAGACGGTGCTGTGTCAACTAGAACTGGGTTACTATCTGCCGGGGTTGGGGTTAGAAGGGGTGTAGCTGGTTCTCTGTCCAACTGGGTAGGGGTACAATCTGCAAGAGTCTGGGTTATGTGTGGTGGATCTGGTCCTTGGGCAAGTACAACCGTGGTTCTATCTGCATCAACTGGTAGCACTATCTTTTCTGAAGACCATGTTGTTACTCCCTTAGATACTGCCATCACACTCTCCAATTCAAATGGCTGATAAACAAGAAAAGTAATTGAAAGTATAGACATTGTATGATAGACAGGTGCAATGGATAGTGGGGAATAAAAGAGGGCATGCAATAATTCATATTTATGTTGTCTAACCAAACAAGATAGAATGACACAATTTCACATATATGATGGCTAATAAACAGGATAGCATGACACAATTTCACATTATGATGGCTAACTAAAAAAGATGGAAAGACATAGTTCAAAATATGAGACTATGTAAACAGGATGACATGACATAACTATGGACATGGTGATATTAGAGTCATGCTAGTTGAGTAGTTGTGAATTTGAGAAATACTTGTGTTGAAGTTTGTGATTCCCGTAGCATGCACGTATGGTGAACCGTTATGTGATGAAGTCGGAGCATGACCTATTTATTGATTGTCATCCTTATGAGTGGCGGTCGGGGACGAGCGATGGTCTTTTCCTACCAATCTATCCCCCTAGGAGCATGCATGTAATACTTTGCTTTGATAACTTGTAGATTTTTGCAATAAGTATATGAGTTCTTTATGACTAATGTTGAGTCCATGGATTATACGCACTCTCACCCTTCCACCTTTGCTAGCCTCTCTAATACCGTGCACCTTTCACCGGTATCATACACCCACCATATACCTTCCTCAAAATAGCCACCATACCTACCTATTATGGCATTTCCATAGCCATTTCGAGATATATTGCCATGCAACTTTCCACCATCCAGTTTATCATGACACATTCATCATTGTCATATTGCTTTGCATGATCATGTAGTTGACATCGTATTTGTGGCAAAGCCACCGTTCATAATTCTTTCATACATGTCACTCTTGATTCATTGCATCTCCAGGTACACCACCGGAGGCATTCATATAGAGTCATCTTTGTTCTAGTATCGAGTTGTATCATTGAGTTGTAAATAAATAGAAGTGTGATGATCATCATTCAATAGAGCATTGTCCTTAAAAAAAGGAAAAGAAAAAAGAGAAATGCCAAATAAAAAAGGGGAAAGGCTAAATAAAAAAAATAAAAAAGGGGACAATGCTACTATTCTTTTTCCACACTTGTGCTTCAAAGTAGCACCATGATCTTTATGATAGAGAGTCTCTCATGTTATCACTTTCATATACTAGTGGGAATCTTTCATTATAGAACTTGGCTTGTATATTCCAATGATGGGCTTCCTCAAAATGCCCTAGGTCTTCGTGAGCAAGCGAGTTGGATGCACACCCACTAGTTTCTTTTGTTGAGCTTTCATACATTTATAGCTCTAGTGCATCCATTGCATGGCAATCCCTACTCACTCACATTGATATCTATTGATGGGCATCTCCATAGCCCGTTGATACGCCTAGTTGATGTGAGACTATCTTCTCCCTTTTTGTCTTCTCCACAACCACCACTCTATTCCACCTATAGTGCTATATCCATGGCTCACGCTCATGTATTGCGTGAAGATTGAAAAAGTTTTGAGAATGTCAAAAGTATGAAACAATTGCTTGGCTTGTCATCGGGGTTGTGAATGATTTAAATATTTTATGTGGTGAAGATGGAGCATAGCCAGACTATATGATTTTGTAGGGATAGCTTTCTTTGGCCATGTTATTTTGAGAAGACATGATTGCTTTGTTAGTATGCTTGAAGTATTATTATTTTTATGTCAATATGAACTTTTGTCTTGAATCTTTCGAATCTGAATATTCATGCCACAATTAAGAAGAATTACATTGAAATTATGCCAACTAGCATTCCACATCAAAAATTATATTTTTTATCATTTACCTACTCGAGGACGAGCAGGAATTAAGCTTGGGGATGCTTGATACGTCTCCAACGTATCTATAATTTTTGATTGTTCCATGCTATATTATCTACTATTTTGGGTAATATTGGGCTTTATTATCCAATTTTATATTATTTTTGGGACTAACCTATTAACCGGAGGCCCAGCCCAGATTTGCTGTTTTATGCCTATTTCAGTGTTTTGAAGAAAAGGAATATCAGACGGAGTCGAAACGGAATGAAATCAACTAGAGAAGTTATTTTTGGAAGGAAACACACCTGATGGACTTGGAACCCACGTCAGAAGATACGGGAGCTGCCCACGAGGGTGGGGGCGCGCCCCCTGCCTCGTGGGGCCCCCGTGGCTCCCCTGACGTGCTTCTTCTGCCTATATAACTCCATATACCCTAAAACTTCTAGAATGATGGTCAAAAAAAAACTTCCAGAACGGATATTAGATCGGGAGTTCCGTCACCGCAAGCCTCTATAACGACCAAAAGTCAATCGGGACCCTGTTCCGGCACCCTGCCGGAGGGGGTATCCCTCACCGGTGGCTATCTTCATCATCCCGGCGCTCTCCATGACGAGGAGGGAGTAGTTCTCCCTCGGGGCTGAGGGTATGTACCAGTAGCTATGTGTTTGATCTCTCTCTCTCTCGTGTTCTTGAGATGATACGATATTGATGTATCGCGAGCTTTGCTATTATAGTTGGATCCTATGTTTCTCCTCCCCCTCTTCTCTCTTGTAATGGATTGAGTTTTCCCTTTGGAGTTATCTTATCGAATTGAGTCTTTAAAGATTTGAGAACACTTGTTGTATGTCTTGGTGATCAACTTGCAGGTTTCGTGACATTGGGAACCTATGCATAGGGGTTGGCACACGTTCTCGTCGTGATTCTCCGGTAGAAACTTTGGGGCACTCTTCAAGGTCCTTTGTGTTGGTTGAATAGATGAATCTGAGATTGTGTGATGCATATCGTATAATCATACCCACGGATACTTGAGGTGACATTGGAGTATCTAGGTGACATTAGGGTTTTGGTTGATTTGTATCTTAAGGTGTTATTCTAGTACGAACTCTAGGGCTGTTTGTGACACTTATAGGAATAGCCCAACGGATTGATTGGAAAGAATAACTTTGAGGTGGTTTCGTACCCTACCATAATCTCTTCGTTCGTTCTCCGCTATTAGTGACTTTGGAGTGACTCTTTGTTGCATGTTGAGGGATAGTTATGTGATCCAATTATGTTAGTATTGTTGAGGGAACTTACACTAGCGAAAGTATGAACCCTAGGCCTTATTTCCACACATTGCAATACCGTTTACGCTCACTTTTATCATTAGTTACCTTGCTGTTTTTATTATTTCAGATTACAAATACCTTTATCTACCATCCATATTGCACTTGTATCACCATCTCTTCGCCGAACTAGTGCACCTATACAATTTACCATTGTATTGGGTGTGTTGGGGACACAAGAGACTCTTTGTTATTTGGTTGCAGGGTTGTTTGAGAGAGACCATCTTCATCCTACGCCTCCTATGGATTGATAAACCTTAGGTCATCCACTTGAGGGAAATTTGCTACTGTCCTACAAACCTCTGCACTTGGAGGCCCAACAACGTCTACAAGAAGAAGGTTGTGTAGTAGACATCAAATATCATGGTGCTACTTTGAAGCACAAGTGTGGTAAAAGGATAGTAACATTGTCCCTTCTCTCTTTTTCTCTCATTTTTTTATTTGGGCCTTTTCTCTCCCTTTTTTATGGCCTCTTTTCTTTCTTTCTTTTTTTATTTTTCGTCAGGAGTCTCATCCCGACTTGTGGGGGAATCATAGTCTCCATCATCCTTTCCTCACTGGGACAATGCTCTAATAATGATGATCATCATACTTTTATTTTTCTTACAACTCAACAATTACAACTCGATACTTAGAACAAAATATGACTCCATATGAATGCCTCGGGCGGTGTACCGGGATATGCAATGAACCAAGAGTGACATGTATGAAAGAATTATGAATGGTGTCTTTGCCACAAATACGATGTCAACTACATGATCATGCTAAGCAATATGACAATGATGGAGTGTGTCATAATAAACGGAATGGTGGAAAGTTGCATGGCAATATATCTCGGAATGGCTATGGAAATGCCATAATAGGTAGGTATGGTGGCTGTTTTGAGGAAGGTATATGGTGGGTGTATGATACCGGCGAAAGGTGCACGGTATTAGAGAGGCTAGCAAAGGTGGAAGGGTGAGAAAAGTGCGTATAATCCATGGACTCAACATTAGTCATAAAGAACTCATATACTTATTGCAAAAATCAACAAGTTATCAAAGCAAAGTATTACGCGCATGCTCCTAGGGGGATAGATTGGTAGGAAAATACCATCGCTCGTCCCCGACCGCCACTCATAAGGAAGACAATTAAAAAATAAATCATGCTCCGACTTCATCACATAACGGTTCACCATACGTGCATGCTACGGGAATCACAAACTTTAACACAAGTATTTCTCAAATTCACAACTACTCAACTAGCACAACTTTAATATCACCATCTTCATATCTCAAAACAATTATCAAGCATCAAACTTCTCATAGTATTCAACACACTCATAAGAAAGTTTTATTTTTAATCTTGTATACCAAGCATATTAGGATTTTAAGCAAATTACCATGATATTTAAGACTCTCAAAATAATCTAAGTGAATCATGAGATATCAATAGTTTCTATAAAACAAATCCACCACCGTTCTCTAAAAGATATAAGTGAAGTACTAGAGCAAAACTACATAACTCAAAAGATATAAGCGAAGCACATAGAGTATTCTAACACATTCCAAATCATGTATGGCTCTCTCAAAAGGCGTGTACAGAAAGGATGATTGTGGTAAACTAAAAAATAAAGACTCAAATCATACAAGACGCTCCAAGCAAAACACATATCATGTGGCGAATAAAAATATAGCTCCAAGTAAAGTTACCGATAGAAGTAGACGAAAGAGGGGATGCCTTCCGGGGCATCCCCAAGCTTTGGCTTTTAGGTGTCCTTATATTATCTTGGGGGTTCCATGGGCATCCCAATCTTAGGATCTTGCCACTCCTTGTTCCATAATCCATCAAATCTTTACCCAAAACTTAAAAACTTCACAACACAAAACTTAAAGTAGAAAATCTCATGAGCTCCGTTAGCGAAAGAAAATAAAGACCACTTCAAGGTACTGCAATGAACTCATTCTTTATTTATATTGGTGTTATACTTATTGTATTCCAACTTCTCTATGGTTTATAAACTATTTTACTAGCCATAGATTCATCAAAATAAGCAAACAACACACGAAAAACAGAATCTGTCAAAAACAGAACAATCTGTAGTAATCTGTAGCTACCGCAAGATCTGGAACCCCAAAAATTCTAAAATAAATTGCTGGACGTGAGGAATTTATCTATTAATCATCTTCAAAAATAATTAACTAAATAGCACTTTCCAAATAAAAATGGCAGTAGTTCTCGTGAGCGCTAAAGTTTCTGTTTTTTACAGCAAGTGTAACAAGACTTTCCCCAAGTCTTCCCAACGGTTCTACTTGGCACAAACACTAATTAAACACAAAAATATAACCAAAACAGAGGCTAGATAAATTATTTATTACTAAACAGGATCACAAATCAAGGAATAAAAATAAAATTGGGTTGCCTCCCAACAAGCGCTATCGTTTAATGCCCCTAGCTAGGCATAACAAGCAAGGATAGATCTAGGTATTGCCATCTTTGGTAGGCAATTCTTCAATTAGGCATCTACCATCTTTAGGAATTTCTTTATTTTTATTTATTATCAAATTTTTAGGCACAAGATCGAAAAAATCATTTGTAACAAATTGTTCCTTAATGATAGCAAAAAGATTGGGATGAACACTTATAGATTTGAGATCCGCAGTTTTCCTTACTAGAGGATTCACCCTTATTCTTAGGACATACATAAGCTTGGCAATTTTAGCGGGAGGACTTGGAGTGTTCTTTACGGAAGAAAAAGCGGTTCCCAAGTTGGTAATAATATCCTCAAGTTTGTCAATTCTAGTGGAATCATGATTTATTTTCTCATTAACTATGGGTTCTTTCTCTTCAATATTTTTCAAAGTGACTCCTACTTTAGATCCATATTGAGAGATTCGGTTGTGAATCTTTTTATCCAAATTTTCAATTAACTCTACGGTAGCAACCTTATTTTCAATAATTTCGAGCCTTTGCATTACATGCTCCAAAGTTAATACAGTTCCATTAACCAAAAGAGGGGGTGAGCCAAACAAATCTATCATAGCATTATAAGAATCAAAAGTATGGCTACCCAAGAAGTTCCCTCCGGTAATAGTATCAAGGATATATCTGTGCCAGGGAGTTATGCCTACATAAAAATTGCGAAGAAGAACGGAAGTAGATTGCTTCCTGGTAGATCTATTTTGAGCATTGCAAATTCTATACCAAGCATATTTTAGATTTTCTCCCTCCCTTTGCTTAAAATTTAGAATTTCACTCTCGGGAGACAACAGAAGATAAGGGACTAGCCATAACGACAAGCAAACAAACTAATGCACAAGCAAACAAAAAACAAGCGGGCAAAAAGAGGCAAATAGAGAAAAAGGTGGAGGATAGAGAGAGAGGGCGAATAAAATGGCAAGGGTGAAGTGGAGGAGAGGAAAACGAGAGGCAAATGGCAAATAATGTAATGCGGGAGATAAGGGTATGTGATGGGTACTTGGTATGTTGACTTTTGCGTAGACCTCCCCGACAACGGCGCCAGAAATCCTTCTTGCTACCTCTTGAGCACTGCGCTGGTTTTCCCCGAAGAGGAAGGGATGATGCAGAAAGTAGCGTAAGTATTTCCCTCAGTTTTTTGAGAACCAAGGTATCAATCTAGTAGGAGGCTACGCGCGAGTCCCTCGTACCTGCACAAAACAAATAAATCCTCGCAACCAACGCGAATAGGGGTTGTCAATCCCTACACGGCCACTTACGAGAGTGAGATCTGATAGATATGATAAGATAATATTTTTGGTATTTTTGTGATAAAGATGCAAATAAATTAAAGGCAAAGTAAAAAAGCAAAGGAAATAACTAAGTAGTAGGAGATTAATATGATAAAGATAGACCCGGGGGCCATAGGTTTCACTAGTGGCTTCTCTCGAGAGCATAAGTATTCTACGGTGGGTGAACAAATTACTGTTGAGCAATTGACAGAATTGAGCATAGTTATGAGAATATCTAGGTATGATCATGTATATAGGCATCACGTCCGAGACAAGTAGACCAACTCCTGCCTGCATCTACTACTATTACTCCACTCATCGACCGCTATCCAGCATGCATCTAGAGTATTAAGTTAAAAACAGAGTAACACCTTAAGCAAGATGACATGATGTAGAGGGATAAACTCATGCAATATGATGAAAACCCCATCTTGTTATCCTCGATGGCAACAATACAATACGTGCCTTGCTGCCCCTACTGTCACTGGGAAAGGACACCGCAAGATTGAACCCAAAGCTAAGCACTTCTCCCATTGCAAGAAAGATCAATCTAGTAGGCCAAACCAAACTGATAATTCGAAGAGACTTACAAAGATAACCAAGCATACATAAAAGAATTCAGAGAAGATTCAAATATTGTTCATAGATAGACTTGATCATAAACCCACAATTCATCGGTCTCAACAAACACACCGCAAAAAGAAGATTACATCGAATAGTTCTCCACAAGAGAGGGGGGGAACATTGTATTGAGATCCAAAAAGAGATAAGAAGCCATCTAGCTAATAACTATGGACCCGTAGGCCTGAGGTAAACTACTCACACTTCATCGGAGGGGCTATGGTGTTGATGTAGAAGCCCTCCGTGATCGATGCCCCCTCCGGCGGAGCTCCGGAACAGGCCCCAAGATGGGATCTCGTGGATACAGAAAGTTGCGGCGGTGGAATTAGGTTTTTGGCTCCGTTTCTGATTGTTTGGGAGTACGTAGGTATATATAGGAGGAAGGAGTACGCCGGTGGAGCAACAGGGGGCCCACGAGGGTGGAGGGCGCGCCTGGGGGGTAGGCGCACCCCCTACCTCGTGGCCTCCTCTTTTGTGTCTTGACGTAGGGTCCAAGTCTCCTGGGTCTTGTTCGTTGAGAAAATCATGTTCCCGAAGGTTTCATTCCGTTTGGACTCCGTTTGATATTCCTTTTCTTCGAAACCCTAAAATAGACAAAAAACAGTAATTCTGGGCTGGGCCTCCGGTTAATAGGTTAGTCCCAAAAATAATATAAAAGTGGAAAATAAAGCCCAATAATGTCCAAAACAATAGATAATATAGCATGGAGCAATCAAAAATTATAGATACGTTCGAGACGTATCAATGGTTCAGTAATGGTCGGATTAAGGGTGGTCTCATCGGCTGACAGCTCAGGAGGGTCCAATTGAGTATGAACAGCCGGGTCTTCTGGTGTTTCAGTTTGAGAGGGAGGAGTTGGCATGGCCGAATCAGGTGCATGAGCTTTTGGGTTTTCTGTCGGCTTAATCACCTTGGCCTTCTTGGATTTGGCTTGACCACTAAGAAAGATTTTATTAGACAATTAGTGTAATGATGTAGTTTTAAAGATACAGAGGAAAGATGATTTTCCTTACCCAGGGGCAGTCTTGAAAGCCGGAAATTGAGTCTGAGATGAGTCGCCAAAAGAGCGAGAAACCTCCTACAAAGGTAAAATAAAAGTTAGTAATGCAAGGGAATAGATCCATTAATGGAAGCAAAAGACAAAGATGAAAGAAACCTCATTCTGGTGTTTTCGAGGAGTTTGTTGTAAAACGGAAGGCGGTTCACCATCATCATTAGTCCGGACCTGACGACGGCTCTCATGTTGCTATTCTTTCAAAAGAAAATGAGGGTCCAAATAAGCCAAAGGGTGCGAAAACCTTACTTTCCGGGTTACCAGTCGAAGTTTCTGTCTTAGCAAAGGGGCTGAGTCGGAGGAAATAGTTACCTCTTCTTCTACGGCTTGGCTGGCCCCCGTGTCGTCCTGGAAATAGTCAGTGTCAATAAGATTATTAAAAAAACTGCCCAAGGGAGGCAAGGGCTACCTCCGACTCAGAAATATCATCAAGCTTTAACAGGTCCGAAGCAGTGTTCCGCTTCTTCTTGGACCTCAGGGTCGTCTTCCTGGTGGCTATGGCAGCAGCTTTAGCCTTCTTGGCAGCTTCATGATCATACTTGGCCTTCCAGAAATCAGATTTGGCCTATAAACAAATAAACATGATAAAAGGTCATGCAAGTTTTTAAACTACTGAGGAAAACACAAAAAGAGAAAGAGGTCAAGGGTTTTCCACCTCTGGTGCCGGGTTAAGTTTGCAGAAGGGGTTTAACCCGACCTTACTGCAGTCCTCATATTTTCCATTCACAAGGATGGTTGACATTGCAATAATGTCTTCTTCAGTTAGTTGTACAGAGCTGTGATGCAGAGAATCGTCTGGGCCTCCAACATATTCATACATCAATTTGGATCAGCGGCTTAGAGGGATGACCTGCCATGAGATCCGGCAACGGATCAGATCCACTCCGGTTAAGCCATTCCCAAATAAAGCTTGAATCCTTTTAATACATGGAATAAGCTTCTTGTGTTCAACAGCAGTAAGCTTATCAGTGAGAACAAACTTGGAATCCAGACGATCCGTGCGATAACCCGACAATATTTTTTTCATTGGCTGGTGACGTATCTTGGCAATAGAACCAGGTCCGACTCCAATCTTTGAGATGACTCGGTAAGACTATTAAGGGAAAGACGGCGCCCTGTCGACGCTGAATTGAGATTCCACCGAGTTCCAAGCTAGGGCCGTTGGTACACTCATTCTGGCGGTTCAAATAAAAGTACTCTCTGAAGAGTTCCACAATCGACTCCTCTTGAAGATATACCTCACAGAGAACTTGAAAATTGCAGATGTTGGATATGGAATTGGGTCCAAGATCTTGAGGGTGAAGTTTGAAGAAATGAAGAACATCTCTGAAGAACTTTGAGCCGGGTGGTGAAAACCCCCGATTCATATGGTCAGTGAAGACAATAACTTCACCGTCTTTGGGATTAGGCCGTTCCTCGTCCGGGTTAGGAGCACGATAAGACATAATGTTTTTCTCTGGCAAAAATCCAATGGTGACAAAATCTTTCAAGGTGTCTTCAGTTACTATGGAGGGGACCCAATTGCAGACTGTTGGTGCTTTTGACGGCATGATGAAAAAGGGGAAGCTGAAAAGAAAGTAATTTGCCAGTTCAATTTATTAATGAAGTTGCAGGATCATGATACAGATGAATAATGGCGGCTTAAATAAGGGCTAATGACATATAAAGGAAAATTAAGCCGGAGTCATAAGCCGCCATGACTAAAGAGTATTTGAAGGTTGCCAAAATCAAAATTGGCTAAGTGTTGAGACAAACATGTTTCCCGAGCTATGGTTATTATTATGGATCAAAATGGTTCAGAAAAAGAAAAATAAAGTTAGACCTAAAAACGGGCGCAGAGGAGTTCGTCAGTTCTAAAGAGGCATTTATACAGGAGAAGGGGATCTGCTAGCGTCTAAAATGGATGAGAAACAGCTACCGTGTAAGTTCTATACTTCTTTTTAGATCAAAGGAGGGTACTGAGAAGAAACTACAAGAAGGGCCATGATGAACAGGGAAGAACACTAATGAACTCGCAACCCTAATACAGATCTAAGTGCACGGAAAATGAGGAACTTACGAATGCAGATCTACTGCGAAAGTCGCCGTGGTTCTCTGGACGAGCTCAGGGTGATGCAGCGGCTGACGTTGAGGGCAACGGTGAGCGCTACGGCGGCGGCGGAGCTCGAGAGGCAGAGAGGTTGCGAGAGGAAGAAGAGGAAGAGAGGGAAGAATGAGGAAGGACCTGGTCATGCTTATTTATAAGGGGATAAGTGAACAGGCAGGCACAAAAATCAAGGAAGATCCAAATAATGGTTATCCAGCTAAACGGACGCCTCGATTCTCGGAAGACATTTAAAGATAAAAGATCCTTTGGAGATGACGTCATAACAGGCTTTCATATTTCCGGAAGATGACATTATGGCGGGTTACAAAGATTTTACAGACAGAGGAAGATGGATTTCATCTAAGTGTTGAAGGTTGATAAGAACGAGGTTGAAATCAACCTGGGGCCTAATGTTGGGAATATAACTTTCAGGTATGACCCGCCTAGGAGGGGCCGGGTCAACCCTAATGGCGGGTCATTAAGAGAAGCCCAGTAAATATTCAGGATGATAGTTTATTGAGGATTGTAGAAAGGCCTAAGCCTATAGGCGGCTTAAGGCCCAATATTGTAAACCGCCATATGTAAAGGAAGACTTGTAAAGAAAGGTGTGTAAAAGAAGTCACCGAGCCGGACACGTTCTATGAGCCGGCCGGGACTCTGTAGGCCGCCAGGCGTCAACCCGTGTATATAAGGGGACGACCCGGCGGCGGCTTAGGACAGAAAACAACAAATCGATAGCCAAGCAAGCGGATTCGCTCCTTGGTCATCGAAACTTAGCAATACAACATCAACTGGACTAGGCCTTACCTTCACCGTAAGGGGCCGAATCAGTATAAACCTCTCATGTCCTTTGTCTCGATTAACCCCTTTAAACTTCCTAGTTGCGATGTCCGCTAGGACATCTGTCGTGACAATTCCACGACAGAAGTCCTTATCTGCAAATGTGGATAGAGGTGAGGGTATCTTTTTGCAAAATTGTCACCATTTGCTTTCTAGTCGTCAGATATAGATTAGACGGTTCATATTGCAAGATGGCAGACACACCATTATCACCGACTCATTTTTTAAGTGTAGAGATATAGGTAGTTCATAAAAAAAGGGTAATATTGGTACTATCATAGTGATATGCATCGGTCTCTAGATGGTTCTGCGTGCACGCACCCTCTAGGCCTAGCCTTTTTTCAAAATGACAGGTGCTGCAGTACTTGGCTCTTTGGGTCACGGTCCGGTCAAGGGGTGGCCTCAAGGAGTCAACAACACTTCTGGCACCAAGGCTGGTACACCCCGTTTTGCCCGGTATACGCAAAGGACGCAAAATGACGATGTACACCGCTACGCCGTTTCTACGGAAAATGGCTGTTGCTCCATGGCATGGCCTCTTATCTCGGAGTCCCAGACCATGCACCGCGCGTAGCAAGCTAAGAACCAGACTCCTCAAAGGTGTCAGAAAAGTGGTAGGCGCCCGGGCGGGAATCTTCTGGTCCTAGTCCAGCGACACCTCCAAGGCACAGCCAGTATTCCACAATCACAGACGCTCTATTGTAAATCTGACGGCGAAAGGCAGGCCTGCTCCATGCACCAAGTCTAGCCAGAGACTGACTCGCCCCCAGAGCCTAAACGGAACCGCCTCTTTCTCGTCACCTCTGCCCCTTCCTCCCTCCGCTCGCATTCCCCACCCCCACCCTCACCCCCGAGAAGAAGAGGGTTTTGCCGAGGAGTAGAGACGGCGGCGCGGCGACATGGGTCCATGGCCGTGGCGCGGCGCATGGACCGCGCTGGTGCGATGTGGCCACGCCACCTACACCGCGCCGGTCCTTCCCCGTGGGCGCATCTTCACGAAGCAAGCGGTAGGACGAGTCGCCGACGGCTCGGGGTTCATGGCGGACCTGTCGACTCTCAAGGTAAATTCCAAGCTGGTGAGCCGCGCGGGGGCGCCCGTGCCGGCGAATAGTCCGAGGGAGATCCGGCTGGTGGAGGCGGCGGTCGCGGCGAGGTGCGGCTACAAGGGTCCTACTTGGTTGCGACGGTACGCCGCTTCGATCACGCTGGCTAGGAGGGACCAGATCCAGTACGAGGAGACCATGCCATGGAGGAGCGCGGAGGTGGCCGTGAATCTAGGAGGAGGTGGCGGGGACAGGGCGCCGTACAACTGCCCGGCGATGATACGCGCATCCGAAGAGGATGAGGTGATGCTGCTACAACTTGCTCTATTTACTGTTTTATAAGACACAATTAAGACCCCATCTCGAATTTTAACAATTTTCTCTCTCGGAAGGTGCTATTTGAGGATCTCTTTGGTCATGCGTTTGATGGAGTGAAGGTGCTACTTGAGGATTCTTTTGTTTCCGCATCTGATAGCAAGAGCCCCAAGAATAATCTGAAGTGTAGATCATTTAGTGTTTCTACTCTTTGCTCACCTTCAAGGTAGATTAGTAGTGGTTTTAAATTAATCATTGGGATTTACCGATTACCTACTCACAGTCCTAAAATTGATCGACCTCTCATGCTTGTTTCAGGTTTCTACCTGAGAAGTTTGGAGGCAACTCACATGGATTTCATTACATTGGTAACCTTGCTGATGCTACAGTTATGAATGTTGAACTTTGTTGTGAGAAGCAATTCAATAAGTTGGACCTAGGGCCTCCCAATTTTGACAGCATCTGTGGAATTATACTGGCACAAAAGGTTATTTGATCAACTTGCTTACATTTTTGTTATTCGTTGATCTATTATGGGTGTGTTCTTATTATATGCATGAGCATATTGTTCTTAAATTGGCATTCTACTGTGATTTTTCTATGTGAAATTTCTATACACCTTTGAAAATAGTTATGAGAATTAGTCTTACATCTATATTCTGCCATAGCTGTAATTTGTAAGTTAAAACAAAATCTATGGCGTCATGATTGAGTATGCAGTGATTCTTAAACTGCTGAAACCGTATTGATTCATGTCATAGCAGCAACCTGTTACAATTTTGCTGTGCAAAATTCATGTGCTTGTTCTTTGTACATCAGTATTGCTCTTTATCGGTTACTGCCCTCTGGGTGCAATTCAAACATCTCTAACTTTCATAATCAATATGTAAAGAATTTAATAAGATCTGAAAAATGAAATAATACCATTTTTGTTTCATAATTTGTGTATTATTATTTAACATATCAATGATTATGGTTGCCCTACCCCAATTTGCTTGGAACATAAGTCTTCGCTGTTGTATATCAATAAGAATTGTCAGCATTGCATCTTGTTGGCTGTTTATGTCCTAAACGTGGAGGAACATTTGATTGTTCAGATGTATATGTTGATATTTGAAGTTTCAAGTAGGAGTTTCTGGATACATTTGAAAATTTTCTGCTGTCTTAGTTTTGCTTGAATTCTCATTTTAGGTGAAGTGCTGGCAGATCAGGTGTCTAACTAAAGCCCCGCAAGCTGCTGGTGCAATTCACACTGATTTTGAAAGAGGCTTCATGTGTACTGAGGTAGTTCTTTCTGAAATAGCTAGACGCAATTTCCTTGTTCTGAACAACTAAACTGTGGCATTATAAGTAGTCAACCTTGTAGTTAATTGTTGATATGCTAACTATTTGTAAGTTGTGACATCCAGTATGTTTCTCATGCGTAAGGGTTCTCCCCAAGATACATGAATCTTAGGCATGCTTGTTTTTTTTTTCAATCTTGATGTGTTCCAATTCAATAAGCTGGACCTAGGACCATTAGATTTTCTCAGCAAGAGTTGGCCTGTCCACTTTCCCTTTCTTGTGTTGTTGCTTTACATCTTGTATGTGCTTTAGCTCTTTTGTACGGGTCACTTCTCACAGTTAGGTTTACCAGTTTTAACTTGTCTAGTTTATCCTCTTATAGGATATGGTGTTGGATCTTTCGGATATTAGCAAGGGGAGCATCAAATGCATTCACTTTACCGTTCTGAAGTTACAAGTATTCCTTCTGATCTTTATGATGATCATCATGTTTTTGGTTATCATTTGGCACATTATTCCTTACATTTTGTTATATTTAGATGCTTGATCATCTTTCTATGGCGTGGGAGCTGTGCTGGAACTCTTTTATATCTAAATAGCTAGCCCCCACTAACATATTTCTCTCAACATGCACACATGACATGCATAGGAAAAGACTCACCCTATTAATTAAATACAATAACTCATATGTATTTTAAGTTTTAGTTCTTATATTATTCATAAAATATTCATGTTCCAAATAATTTAATATCTTCAAATTATACTGCAACTATACTCATATGTATCATCTAGTTTGTACCCAATCAAACTCCAAAATCTTATGTTGCCTGCTGTTCCTATCAAGAAACTTACCTCACCATATGTATTTAATTTCTGGAATCACTCCTTCCTATCCTTGGTACGTATAGATATGTACAAGCACACATGGGCAACTTGGGCTAGACTCCTACACTCACCTCCACAGTCCAATATAAGTGTATCTCATCTGAATGATAATTCTATGTTGCAGGTTCATGATCCTTTGATATCCATTCTAATGTATCAGAGAGAACTGCTGAACAAGATGTTCTCTTCACGCCATGTCTTATCTCAGTTGCAATATTATAGATTTTTTTCATCAAGGAAGCAGGTATGAAATCACAGAATTTATATTATTCTTAAAATCTTGTAAAATAATAATTGTCAAACAGAGTGATTTTTTGAGCTGGGGTGTACATGTACTCTAATTTTTAGATAATTCTAATGATCTAAAAATTCCAAGGAAAATTGTAAATGCTGTAGTACTAGAGTTATCTTGACCTGTGAAATTTGTTCATATTTTGTTTTACCATTTGGAGAAACATTTATTTTATATTCTTCCGGCATTAAGTGGAGGATGGCCTCCATCACATGCAATCCTCCTTGATTTCTATGCTGCCATACTCAATCGCCTCCTAGAAGCCGTGAGCTTGCAACATCACCTTCATGAAGAGGCTCCACTCGGCTTTGTCTGTCTGCGTCAAGATCAAATACTTGATGCCGCCCACAAGCCATATGGTAACGTGGACATTCGGCGCCGACGAAGGGGACTGACATTGGTTCTGGTGAGGTGGAGTGTGGGAGTTGCTATGGCCAGGATCTGACATCGCTCAGGATCATCAACTCTAGCTACTCTGATAACAATTGTTACTAACATTAGTGCACGCTAGATGCTTTTTGCTCATTGATTTGCGTTACGGTTCGCCGCAATTCACTGGCTTTCTCATTTTATTTAAACCGATAAGGAAAGATATGGAATCACCCCAGTGGCTTCTTTACAGCCTAGGCACACTAAGCAAGGATCATTAGTTAACGACGTTAATGCATGTATTCCTTTTTTTTCACTATCAAATGCAAATTGTGAAATTATCTTTTTGATGATTTTTGCAGAGGAAGGCAATGAATCAAATTGAAGATTTGAAGGCAAGGAACATAGCCATTCTGTGTTTGGATGATGGTTTTGAAGAAGTCTTATTAAGCTTCAAAAGTGTAATAGCGCAAATGCGCCAGAATTCTTATGATTATGGCAAGCGAGTTGATCTCTCCAAGCGTTATGGACCTGGCTGCAAGGTGTACACAGCAGGAGGAGCTGGGGCATTCCATGTGATAATTCAGCATTGCAAAGCGTCATTGCGCATGTCTTTTTCAGCAAGAGACCTGTATTCCAGAGCTTGGAGAAATGAGTTGGGAACATTTGTCATGGCACCAGATGTCACAGGGTGGTTATACATAACAAATGAAGACCATCAAACTCTTTCGTTCACAAGCAGTTATACCTATGGCGGTCTTGGTGGAGACGACGTCAAGGACACGTGGATTGGCGTTGATGCACTCCGTCACGCATTTCATGTGATACGCAAGTCAGATGGAAGGCGCACAGACCTTCTTAGACAAGCTATCAAGATTGTCAGCATTCACTTGTCAGAATCAGCCCGCCTCCAGTCAGTTTTTGAAGCAGTTTGCAAGTCCATGACTGATGATACGCGAACCACTTTGGATGTTGAACCTGAGGCTGCAGCCGGTGCTGCTGAAGCCGGTGCGGCTGCAGCCGGTGCTGCTGCAGCCGGTGCGGCTCGGCCAATAAGAACTCATACCCCCTCGTTTTGGGTAGAGAATTATGGTTACTACTCCAAACAGGCGATGAAAGCGGTTGACAAGTATATTTCAGAAAACGAGGAGTACACAATTGAAAATGTTATGGATGGTCAGGTAAAGTCAGCAGAGGAGATCTTCAGGGAGATCCGGATACTATCCCGGGATGTGTATCGCGACGGTGTTTTTGCTGATAAAGTTGGTGATCCACCGCTAGCGCCACCAACGGAATCTCCTCCGGATGCCACGGGATATGATGTAGAATTTCCCTATCCACAGTTAAGTGAGTGGGAAACCGGCATGTCTCAGTAGGCTGAAAATTATTTCAGTACAGCTCAACCGGCATGGTTGGAAGGCATCCTCGACCAATCATTACTCTGCTTCCTTGGCCTACAGTTTGTAGTTTCTTGGCTCCATTGACCAGTCTTCCCTGGAAAAAATCTGGCACATCAAGGCTGAAGAAAAAGTGAGATTTTTCATTTGGCTGCTGGCACAAAATAGGCTTCCCACTGCTGACAGATTACAAGCAAGAGGCTGCGACCACGAAGACACATGTTCTCTATGATCAGACACTTGAAACCGCGGCTCACCTGTTCTGCCACTGTCCGTTTACTGCCGAAGTGCAATTCAAGCTGCACTGTAGACTGCACCCCAACCAAGATGCTGCTACCAGCTACAACAACATTCAGGTCCCAACTGTTCAAGACTGGTGGGCTCGCCACACCTCTGCCCACAAGCAAGACGCCCAGCAAGCCATGTACCTCGCCTGGAACATTTGGAATGTATCTTCAACCATGTTGCTTGAACCACTGACGATGTTGCCTCCTTGATTATCTCTGACCTCAACCATTTAAGGGTAGCCTTACTTAGACCGCCACCTGAACTAGACTGATGGCCAGGGCTAATTTTTTGTACTGTGCCTAATGGCAACTCCCTTGTACATTCTCTATCTGTAATGCAAAGGCAGAGCACCTGCCATTCGTCCTCAAAAAAAAGTACAGCACCACCAGAGACGTGCTGATCCCAAGACTTCAAAATCTTGTTGATTAGTGGTACCTAACATACTGTAGCACTTTCCCAGTTTTTGCACTCGTACCATCTCCGATATGACGCAATGCCTGGATCCCATGTGGTGGAGTCACCACATGCATGTGTAATGCCATTTGCCGAGAATACAGGCTGTACTTCAGATTGTTCAGTTCCAGTGCGGCTGTCGAAGTACATATGGTTTGTTCTAATAGTTCTAACAGTTTCAGTGGGTGTGATGAAAACCTTGCACTGCTAGGGCTCTGAATATTCTGCGGTTTCTTTGGCCAAACTTCATTGGCAGTGTAAGCACTGGCTTTGGGACAATATGAATCAATATGCTGCTGCTTCGGAATCACTGATTATGAAGTAATCTTCCTTTTTATTCATTTTTTATCTGTAAATGGAATTGTTAATGAATATGCTACATTCGCTGACTCTATTCCATTCCTTGACTTTATATGATAATATTTCTATTTCATGATATTTCCATAATGTGCTTTCATCATGATGACAAGAATTTAGCACAGTATTGTGAATTGTAGTTCATACGTATGTCAATCTTGTGATTCATTGGTGCCACCCATCTGTGGAATTATGCCTCATACTCGTATGTCAATACTGTTATTCATTGGTGCCACCCAGCTGTGGAATTATGCATATAGAAAATCCATTCTAACATCTTTATCTGAACACCGAGGTGAAACTACTACCATGAAATAAGCAAAATGGAGGAGGTTATAGCTACAAAATGATTATATAGCTGAATGAGAGCATCACTCGCCACAAAAATAGCATTTCAGGAAGCTAGAATTGCCCAAAAGCATTACCATGTAGAACTTGGTAAGAGATAATGGTGCACTCAACGGCGGATCCGGGGGGACCAGCAGGGGCCACGGCTCCCCCCAACATGCAGAATATTTTTGAAGACCTAATAGGATTATATATGTAAAGAGTTATGTGGCTTCTTGTACATTCTTCTTTCGCACATCATGTTGGCAAACAGAAGTATATGCGTTGCTTGCAGAAGATCCTGCTGGAAACTATGGTGAAAAGTGACATACACACACACACACACATCGTTTCTGGCTCCGCCGTTGGGTGCACGTGCACTGCCGACTGTCTTGGAAGTACGGAGTAGTAGTAAAGACTAAAGAGTAGGAAGCTGTAGGAATAAAGAAAGATGCACAAGGGAATGGCTCCGCCGTTGGGTGCACGTGCACTGTCGGCTGAACCTTTTTTATTTTGAAAAGAAACATAGAAACTTTATTCATTTGGGATAGCAAGTACATGGTTTATGAGGAGGGATACAATTTCACTCAAGGGCTCCTCAAACCAGTTCAAAGATGAAGAAAATCTAACTAACTTAGCAAGCGCATGTGCGACCTTATTTGCTTCTTCTATTATAATGCTCAAATTTAGTAACAGGAAATCACATGCTAAAAAATAACAATCGTCAAACACTGCCATCGCTGTACTAGATGACCGTCTTCCATTATTCATGGTTTCGATAACCTCCATGTTATCGAACATATAAATCACGCTGGGCAACCCGCCTATCTGAGGCCTCTCTCGTCCGCACACATGTTGGCCATCCGATTGACAGGCTCAATGATTTTTCACCATTGGATTTTACTGTTTGATGTAAAGTTTAACTTTTTTTTCTATGTGACCGCTACTGGACCCATATGATCCTTGGCCCACGAGGCAGCGAAGGGTTAAGCAACCCTCCCCCAGTCCGTGGCCAATATCGCTCGGGGTGAACAACCCTAGACTACCAGCGGTAGTTTCTCAAAAAAAAAAAAAAACAGCGGTAAAAAGGGCCCCTCC